>NW_027457228.1:47500-154778 GCF_040206685.1 Ascaphus truei | reverse complement strand
ACTGGACTGTATTGTGAACCCCTCTAGAAGGTACAGTAAGTGATACATTTGTTCATGTATTAATCTTGTGGACTAAGCAATTCCTAACTACTGTACCAGAGACTGGCCAGTCTGTCCAGACTCTCACTTCAATAATGGTTTGCTGCATAACAAGTATTAAGCATTGTAATAAAAATGGCTATAAAATCAGTATTGATTGAATCCCTACCTGATAATCAGGAGATACTGTAGTCAATTTTTTGAATAAATGTGTGGTCAATGAGTGATTATAGTCCATCATTTTATAGTATCATGTTATTGAATACTTTAAGTATTAAATGTATAGTAAATTGTATGACTGTAGCAAGGTCATTCAGCACAGCGTTTTTAGACAGGTAACGATGAGAACAGATCCACAATGATACAGATTAAGCATTTAATACCAGGCACGGTCTAGTACCAGCATAATGTATTTTACATTTGCTCGGAGCTTATTTCAAGAAGGGAATTAGATCAGTTTCCATCGGAAAACCCCACATCAGGCAGAGTGAGTACTGAATGTCACTGCCAGGCAGGTTAGTTTATATCACCTTTGGAGTGAGCCCTGCAGTTAATAAGAGCTGCTGAACAATATATGTGACGGTCATGTAATCAAGCTCTTCTTCATAAAGATATTTTGCAATGGTTATATAGACATCCACTCCTGAAGTAGGCTATTAAGAGTAAAAACAGGATCAATGTGCTAGATAGCAGTTACCCACTCCCAGCCACGCCTCGCACTCACATTTCCTATGTTAGAGCCAACTATTCATAAATTAAAAATAAATATCATGTAAATGCTGAGTTATAACTAAACATGTTAAATAACCAACGTATTTCCATTAAATGCATCTTACCTTTTATCCGAGTTGTTTTGCAAAGCTCTGCTTTTCACTGCAAAGTGGAAGTGTTTCAGTGCAAAGAGAAGCGATACTTTGTAAGCCAATCCGAAGAGAGCGAAGTCCCTGTGTCTCACAAAGGAGGTGTGTGCTGGTGCTGGAGGTGTGAGCTGGAGCTGTGTGCTGGAGCTGGAGCTGTGTGCTGAACTAGGAACTTACTTGGCTGAGAGGAAGTATGTTGAGAATGCTGTTTTCACAAAGCTTAAATTAAAAAGCCGCGGGGCTTGGATGCAATTCACAGTCAAGTTACAATTAAATACATTACATTTATGTTAATAATAGTACTTGCATGTCACACACACCAATTCTAAATCATTTCAATTGTGTGATCATGAGTATGTGTCCCTCTCTTTAAATTACAGTAGTTAACTTTTTTGCCCAAACCTATACACCGGAGTGTCTACTAAACATGAGGTTATTTACATGTTTAACAAAGTTTAACTCTAGTGTCACGGGTGAAGTTGTTGGCATTAATACATCTATGACTTGCAGGACGGATCATGTAATTTACATGATAGAATGTTCCTGCAAGTTGCAGTATATAAGTGTAGCCAGGTCATCTTTTTCCCCCTGCGTCCCCCCCGGGCGCCTCCGTGGCCACGGACGCTGTCGGGTACTGCCAGCGGCAAGAGGCAGACCCGACGGCCATTCCGGAGGGTGGGGGCCAAGCAGGGAGCAGCGCGTCTTCCCCTGCAGGTTGCCGGTTGCCGGGGACGCGATCGGGCCGTTGCTATGGCCGCGGTCGCGTCGCTAAGGTCCCGGCGGCTCGGTAATCCTGGCGGCGCCATTGCTCTACGCGTTGCGCATGCGCAGGGGACATTAAGAGCCAGAGGCCCCCGAGCAGCTCGCGCATGCGCGGAGGGAACTTCAGGGGCAAGGAAGAATCGCGCGAGAGGTAGGGAGACAGTGAGGTGGCCATTAGCTGTTCGCGCATGCGCAGGAAAGGCGTGCACGCGGTCCCTATGTGCTTTTAGGCTCCATGGGACTACAACTCCCATGGGGCATAGCGAGACAGGCACCAGGTGCCTGATAGGAGCCAATAGGGCTGTAGGACTGCCCTGGAGGGAGATTGATACATTTGGCGGGCTGGAGCTGCGTGTCAGTCAGGAAGGAGCAGAGCAAGGAGGCAGACAAGGGAAGGAGGTAGGGTACGGGAGAGAGGGATCCCCTGTACTAGCCAGCACCCCCTTGGCCCAAGATAGCTCTAGGTATCACACATAGTGAGTGTTGCCAGGGAATGCCCTAGAGTAAGGGACCCTGTCACTCAGGTTAATCGGTTGTTAGTGGGAGTCAGGACTGGGCCTCGTTAGGGGAGTAGGAAGACTATTAACCCCTTAGGTCCCAGATGTCTCTCCCTCTCCAGTGTATGGTGTAGGAAGGATTGGCTGCTGTGTGTTGTCGCTGCATGTGTTGGGCGCAGTGAGTGCAGCGGGTGTGAATGTCTGCAGGCTGACGGTGTTAGCTGTGTGTACGCTGCAGGCTGGTAGTATCTGGGAGTTAGTAGCTAGGTGTTAGGAGTAGCTATTGTTAGGGAGGATTAGGGACTGGGTAGCTCGGAGAGTGGGGTAGGGTATTACTCCGCAGGCCCTAGGAGATTTCCCCTAAGCCACCCAGGTTGCGGTTCATCAGGGACAGGCCCTAGGTTAGGGTTCCTGTCACGCTAGGATTAGTTAAGGATAGACAGGGATAGCGGCGTGGCTGTTCCTGTGGTTCGGTTGCTGTACCAAGAGACTGTTGTGTTCCCGTGAAGCGGTGGGACCCTCGTTGGGGTCCACTGCAGAAGTACCTGGATAGGATCAGACGGACGTCTGACCCTTTTAGAAGAGAGTTGCAGACCCGAGCATCGGAGTGCTCGGAAGGTATCTCTAACGTATAAGTGCACCAACAGGCCTAGAGGTTTTAGTGACTGCGCAGTCACCCAGTGACTATCTCTGTAGGAGTACGGGACATTGGGTGGGGTTCTTGGGACACTGGGTGGGATCACCTGGTGAAGGGGAATCGTCCTGCGAGACGTCAAGGGTAGTGTCTCCTCGTGAGAGAGACACTGGTTATTATTATATTATTTGTAAGTAAAGTAGTTATATATAATCACTGTGTGTGTAGTTTCTTATTGGGTTCCTATGTAGGGTCATTCTACACTTCCCTAGAATCCTACATAGGTGGAGGCGCTGCAAACGAAGATCCGTTCCAGAGGATTCACCCCAGGCTCTCATTAGCGGAGGCTCAGACCTCCTGTGAGCCTGACAGGTATACGCACCACACCGGTAACACTACATGTTCTACTCACCCACACTATATATGAGATTGGGTGGGGTGGAATACCCGTTACATTTGGAGGCGCTGCTGAGATCAGACCTGGGGTGCCCTGTTTTCATTTTTTCAAATTGTCCCATTCATATTTTTCATCATGGCGGTGCCGTCACCGCAAGACGTCGATGACTGGGCCTTAGCGCGGCAATTATCCCCAAGGCGCGTGTTTGTAGTGGCCGGAGTATTCCATGATACGGAATTGTCCACTATGCGCGCCCAAGTAAGAACTTGTCCGGAATTGGCCACTGCCCGGGTGACAGACTTAAGGCTGGATACTGACGGCCGGGGGATTACCTATCTCCTGTTCACCACGCATGACATATGCCTAGAAACTGTTCCCCATGTATTAACACTCCCCGAGTCTTCCGCAGGGGACTGTCTCATGATCTATGCAAAAAGCTGCAGTGTAGTTGACAGGACTGTAGTTAAAATGGAGGCTCCTGCAGCAGGGGAGGCTAACAGTGAGTCCCACCTAAAATGGCGGCTCCCGCCAACTCAAGATGACACACGTGCTTCTGACTGCCAGGCTGCTCAGAAAAAGGTTACAGAAAACCATCCGGGACTGGCGGGAAAACCAGAGCCCCGCCCCCGTAATGTGAGTGACTCAGTGCAGAGCCAGAGTCACTCAGTGATAGAGCACACCCCTCCTTTAAATTCCACCAGGGGGAGTGAGCACAGTGAACAGCCATTAGACCCTTCTGTTCACCAGGAGGAGGGCATTGTCGTAGACATAGAATATTTTCTTTCTGAGCAGGAAACCGAGATAGACTGTCAAGGGATACACCCTAGTGTGTATGTGGCCTGGCGTGCGCCAGGAGTAGAGTCTCTTCTCTTCATATGCTCCTGCCTGCAAGAAGCCCACGCTCAGGGAGCCAATGTGGCTCAGGGACCCCTCGACTTCAGGACCGTCGAGGTGGAAGGAGAAATGGGCATACAGTGTTTTAGCCCCACTTGTGACTGTTCTAGAGAGACATTGACATGGTGGTCCTACTGTGAATGTTGCGGTGTGCGGTTACTGAAGTCTATTGTGCCCCAGCATGCAGAAGTTTCCAGTGAAGAGGTTGAAGTCCCCTTGGTGGCGATGCGCCTACCGGCGAACCACCCCAACGATGATGCAGAGGATACGGACCCTGCTGTGGGCCCGTGTGCCCTACAATGGTCAGTCCGACCTACTACAGAGGTACCATCGGTCCTAGGCATGGGACCAGTACCTACAGACGACCAGGGTGAGTCGACTGCCCCAGGGGTGTCGGGGGTGAGCCTCCAGGTGACCGCGGAGCACGATGGCTCCTTAAGTCTGGTCGCCCGGGCGAAGGGCTCCCCTCTGCATCGCGTCCTGGTGGAGGTGTCCTCATTAGAAGGTAGCTGTCCAGAGATGAGAGTGGACCAGTATCTACCGTCGATCCTTCCGGAAGAAGGGAAGCCCATCGTCAGCCAGCAGAATGGTAAGGAACCCTCTTGTTCCCCACCGACTCCGATGGAGGTGGCCGTGGAGAAGGCCCAAGCTACGGTTCCTGAGCGGAGTGTGAGCCCGTGTGCTCCGACGCAAGTGGTCCCAGGACTGGGATCCAACGCTACCGAGTTTTCAGCGCGTAAGTGGACTGCCCCAGAAGGGCCGGGGGCAGGTCCCGATACCACCAAGGTGGGAACTGACAGCGTCCCCGAGGACCTGTTGGCCACCGTGAATCACCGCAGGGGTAAGGTGTCTACTTTTTCCCCCCTGCCAGGTGAAACCGAGACATTGTTCAGTGCTCGCTTCTCAGTGGAAGCCTCGCAAACTTATGTGGACAAGGACTGTGTAAAGGAAGATCCAGGGAGACTGGCCTCCTTTAAGCCCAGAAAGGAGCGTGCCATTCGCCAGGTGGTGGACCGCGGGAAAGGTCCTGGCCTCCTGGTCTACCGCATCCCTGCCGCGGATGACCGGGTAAAGGCCCAATTCAGAGACACTGTGCTACTCCTTCCACCAGGGGGAGGAAGTAGCGAAGAGCCAGTAGCTGTCGCTTTAGGGTGTACTCTCCGAGAGATTCACCCCGGGGAGGCTCACGGACGCAAAAGTGAGGTACCCCCATCTGATCAGTTAGGGGCACACCACAAATGGTCTCAGCAAGCAGCTGATACTCAGCTGGCCTCGGGTAATAATGGGTGTGATGTGTCCGGTTTCATGGATGTTGCAGCCGATCTGTTAAGTGTACGGGTTATGCCATGTCATTTTTCACTGTGTAAAATTGTGCCATGTGATGCCGTTCCCCAAGCGAGGGCGTTGGGTTTTTCACCAGGGGGAGAGTGTAGCCAGGTCATCTTTTTCCCCCTGCGACCCCCCCGGGCGCCTCCGTGGCCACGGACGCTGTCGGGTACTGCCAGCGGCAAGAGGCAGACCCGACGGCCATTCCGGAGGGTGGGGGCCAAGCAGGGAGCAGCGCGTCTTCCCCTGCAGGTTGCCGGTTGCCGGGGACGCGATCGGGCCGTTGCTATGGCCGCGGTCGCGTCGCTAAGGTCCCGGCGGCTCGGTAATCCTGGCGGCGCCATTGCTCTACGCGTTGCGCATGCGCAGGGGACATTAAGAGCCAGAGGCCCCCGAGCAGCTCGCGCATGCGCGGAGGGAACTTCAGGGGCAAGGAAGAATCGCGCGAGAGGTAGGGAGACAGTGAGGTGGCCATTAGCTGTTCGCGCATGCGCAGGAAAGGCGTGCACGCGGTCCCTATGTGCTTTTAGGCTCCATGGGACTACAACTCCCATGGGGCATAGCGAGACAGGCACCAGGTGCCTGATAGGAGCCAATAGGGCTGTAGGACTGCCCTGGAGGGAGATTGATACATTTGGCGGGCTGGAGCTGCGTGTCAGTCAGGAAGGAGCAGAGCAAGGAGGCAGACAAGGGAAGGAGGTAGGGTACGGGAGAGAGGGATCCCCTGTACTAGCCAGCACCCCCTTGGCCCAAGATAGCTCTAGGTATCACACATAGTGAGTGTTGCCAGGGAATGCCCTAGAGTAAGGGACCCTGTCACTCAGGTTAATCGGTTGTTAGTGGGAGTCAGGACTGGGCCTCGTTAGGGGAGTAGGAAGACTATTAACCCCTTAGGTCCCAGATGTCTCTCCCTCTCCAGTGTATGGTGTAGGAAGGATTGGCTGCTGTGTGTTGTCGCTGCATGTGTTGGGCGCAGTGAGTGCAGCGGGTGTGAATGTCTGCAGGCTGACGGTGTTAGCTGTGTGTACGCTGCAGGCTGGTAGTATCTGGGAGTTAGTAGCTAGGTGTTAGGAGTAGCTATTGTTAGGGAGGATTAGGGACTGGGTAGCTCGGAGAGTGGGGTAGGGTATTACTCCGCAGGCCCTAGGAGATTTCCCCTAAGCCACCCAGGTTGCGGTTCATCAGGGACAGGCCCTAGGTTAGGGTTCCTGTCACGCTAGGATTAGTTAAGGATAGACAGGGATAGCGGCGTGGCTGTTCCTGTGGTTCGGTTGCTGTACCAAGAGACTGTTGTGTTCCCGTGAAGCGGTGGGACCCTCGTTGGGGTCCACTGCAGAAGTACCTGGATAGGATCAGACGGACGTCTGACCCTTTTAGAAGAGAGTTGCAGACCCGAGCATCGGAGTGCTCGGAAGGTATCTCTAACGTATAAGTGCACCAACAGGCCTAGAGGTTTTAGTGACTGCGCAGTCACCCAGTGACTATCTCTGTAGGAGTACGGGACATTGGGTGGGGTTCTTGGGACACTGGGTGGGATCACCTGGTGAAGGGGAATCGTCCTGCGAGACGTCAAGGGTAGTGTCTCCTCGTGAGAGAGACACTGGTTATTATTATATTATTTGTAAGTAAAGTAGTTATATATAATCACTGTGTGTGTAGTTTCTTATTGGGTTCCTATGTAGGGTCATTCTACACTTCCCTAGAATCCTACATAGGTGGAGGCGCTGCAAACGAAGATCCGTTCCAGAGGATTCACCCCAGGCTCTCATTAGCGGAGGCTCAGACCTCCTGTGAGCCTGACAGGTATACGCACCACACCGGTAACACTACATGTTCTACTCACCCACACTATATATGAGATTGGGTGGGGTGGAATACCCGTTACATAGGCAAAACAATAAGACCTACAAGAACAAGAATCATTGAACACCTTAGTGGGATTAAGAGGAAACTAACTAACCATAGTGTTCCCAACCACTTTACAGAATTTCATGGTGGTGAACCGACATGCCTAAAATATAAAGCCATTGAACATGTCCTACCCCATTGGAGGGGAGGGGAGGGGAGGGGATAGGGGTTTGGAATTATTGAAACGTGAAACCTTTTGGATCCACCGTCTCAAAACACTAGCCCGCAGAGGTTTAAATGCCGAGATAGATCTTACACCTTTTTTGAAATAATCTCCCTTTATTATTGTACATTATCCTTATTCAGCCTTGCCTCTGTTTTCCCTCGTTCTTTCACCTGCTTTTCGTTTCAGATCAGTATCCTGTAATGGCAACATGTCTCTGAAGTGTAAACATAATAATATGTCCAATGATCTGGTTATGTCTATTGTTATATATGTTCATCCTGTTATTTATGTTCTCTTATTCATTGTGAATGAAATGTCATTCGAACACCCAGTTTTCTTAACTGGTAGGCTCTGATTCCCTACCAAAATCGTATACCACGCCACATCTATTATTGATAACTTATACACTCGGGTTACGGCTCCCTCTGAGTGTCAAGTTATCACTTAAGGTTATATCAATTTTTGATCAAGTGCCTATGTATGCTACTATATCCATTTAGCACGCCATTAGTGTCAGCATAGCGTATTACCATCTTATCTATTTGCCTATCATATTATATGCACCTCATTAGTCTCTTTTTGGACAGCTCTCCCACATAACCACCATGTTAAAGAACTAAGTTCCTCCATCTATCTGGACCAGATTATATACTATGACCAGTGATTAACACTCCCTTTCGATTTTTTTGATAGCATATATTGTATGCTATAACACAGTGAGTTTTCCTCAAGAAGAATTCCTTCCCTTTCCATCTCTATTAGATGCATTAAATATACTAGCCTGATACTCATTTTCATCAGTACAAAGTAGCTGAAGAAACATATAAACAGTTCAAGTATAATTAATACTGTTGAATGACATTTCATAATACCCATTAAGGGTAAAGTTGTGATAGATTTATACTATCTGTTGTAATGTATATTTATACTGTTATTATAGCGATATCTCCCCGCGCTATTAAGTCTAAAATGACAAAAGTCTTGTAACCTTTAATTATGTCAACATCAACTCCCAGTGCAATTATATTGACTGAATTGATTAATTAAATGATTAAGCTAAATTAGCATTACATATGGGTATATAAACAGCCACTAGCATACCACCTATTATACTCCTGACGAAGCCGAGAACAGTTCCTGGTAGCTGGGCGAAACGCGTTGAGTAAACCAGCAGACCTATTTTGGTCTTGGAGGCGACCCGTAGTGAACCAACCCTGCAGCCGTGACATCAGAGGATCAGACGGGCGCACAGAGGGAGGCTCCGATCCAGGATACAGAGCCGTGGGAGCCAGCCAGATGACCTAAGGGAGGCGGTGAGCTGCTTGGGACATCTCCAATTCACACTTTGTGATAAATGCTTTTATTCTATTAGCACATTGTAAGTGTGCATTTTTTACCCGTATATATTTTTTATATAAAGTTTACATATTGATCGCACTATGTCGTTTTCGCTCTCTTTATGCATGCGGTATTTGCTGACGGAAAATCGATAGGGGGTCCGGTGCCTAGATACCTTCAAGGGTGGCAACCCAATTTGCCAACTGCTTACATTTACTCTTTAGTCCTGTGAGTAGAACAGCTATATGAGCCAAGACACTGCTTAATCAATCCACCTACTGCAATACGTCTGCACTTATATTTGTGTATCTTGTTTTGTTCTCTCATTCCTCCATGTGCTCCCCCTGGACGTTTTGAGATACTTCTAAACTTTGGAACCCGTGAAACAGGTCCCACCAGTGAGGTTTGAGCTGGGGGTTTGGTCATCACATTTATTTTTCATCATTTCTATTAATATTATTTATTTCACCTTTTATTAAGCTGTTCGCGCCTTTTTGTTCACCTGTTTACACAACTACTGGTTATTTACATGTTAACATGCTCTTGTTTTAGATTCTACATTGCTTGTTCTACGCATGCCCTTTGTGATAGAAATTGTGAGCATAAGTTTAGTATGAAAATATATGGACAAACTTCTAGGAAGGGGGAAAGAAACAGATCAAAATGTAATTACTCTACATTTTAATAATAAATGTATTTCACAGGGTCCTATTCGATATACAACACCAAAAAATAGCCCCCCCAAAATACTAAAGCCATCTACCCTAAATTTAATAAAGCAGGCCCAAAGACAAAAATGTATGTATTTGGCAAATATTAAATCTACATTGTAATATGTTGAATTCGCAAAACTATCTATTCTCATCACAATCAATAAATTATAAAGAGAGTTTTATCGGGGGGTGGGGGTGTTCCAATTACTTCAGGGTGCTAAAAAGCCCTAGTTCGGCAATACATCACCGTATGCAAAACCTAATTTGAAACCCTGAACTTGTTAAAATAATAAATATAAACTTTTAAAATAACTATATTATTATCCGCCTAGTAACAAAAGTGGTCATGAAGGCATTCATCATTAATGTATTCATGTCTACTATGCTTCCTAAAGGCTTAACAATCCCAACTACCCAGTGTGTGCCATACTGCTGCGGCACAGTTTATTCGAGCATTTGCCCGTTCTGTGCCGCAGCAGTAGCCTGGCGCGCGCCCGAGTGTGACGGGCGCACGCCGAAGCAGCGGAAGAGCGCCCTCCGATCGGGGCGCTCTCCCTACCGCTGCCGGGTCCGCCGGGTCCCCCGGAACCCCCTGCCGCTGTCCCGCGATCGCGGGACACCAGGGCTCCCTCGGGGAGCCCCTGGACACGCGTGCAGCGGGCGCACGCTCCCGATGACGCGTGACCGCGCGTCTATGACGCGCGGCACGCCGAGGGGCGGCCACTAGCAAGCCGGGAGATTTCCCGGCTTGCGGTACCGACCACACTTCAATAAAGTGTGTCGGTAGTGTAAGGGCTTGTAAGGCATTATTAACCACTATGCCATATCTCCCCACCTTTCTAAACACCTACTCTCTGGGTACCTACCTCCTACACCCTCCCCCTCTTCTCCCACCCCAACAACACTTCTCTATAAAAACAGCTTTTAGCCCTATTAGTCCGAGCTAACTTATAGAGCTTTAGGCCATTGGTCACTTACTAACAAAACATATACCTACAGATGCAGCGCCCATTATTGTAAGAAATTATGCGGTGTATACCTCGGAATACCCATGTCATGGCGCGGGATTTCTTCCAACCGTACCGCCTTAAGAGGCGAGTGCAGAAAATGGCATTTTAGTGTTCTGGCTTTTAAACACCTGAAATTGACACAGTAGCACAGGAACACAGTACTGTACACATTACAGTTCATTCATTTAATTGCATTTAATTGCACACAATTCATGAAATTCAAACAAAGCAACCGTGATAAACACGCTTGCCTGGGGCGATTGGACGCGTTCATGCCGAGTGGAGTACAGCAGTGCACACGAAAACAGCGCTGTGATTTCTTAAAATAATGGCCGCTGCATCTGTATCCTACAGTACACGTTAAACAAATCATACTTTTAAAAAATCAAAACAATATACAAAACAATGAATATGAAGTAGAATTGTGTTGAGTCCCAGCACTCAAAAGATCTCAGCAAGCAATTGATTTGATTACAAAATATGATGTATTGGTCTATAAAACATATAAAGTTAATCAATTCATGCAATTTAAAGATGTGGTCACACAAGTGGACTTTATACAAACAGTACAGTTGATTACTGTTTTATGTTTTAGGCAGATAAAACTGGTGAAAACACAAACCCCTAATTAAGTCCCTGAGATGACAAGGTTTTAAGTGTGAAGATCCATCTGGATTCCTTTATCAGCAGGCCTTTGTCCAAATCTTCCCCCCTCCCCCCCTCCACCCCCCACCCCCCACCCAGAGGACCATGCCCATATGGTCAATACCAATACATTTCTGTACCCTGATATTTCCAGACTGTGTAGCGTTAATGTGCCTACAAATAGGTGTATTACGTTTGTTCCTCACAGATCCTCTGTGCTGTAGGATACTGTATCAGGCTCCAGAGCCACATACAGTTTTCCCAGGGCCCAGGACTAGAGTTACTAATTGATCCAGAGGAAGGCAAACAAAAAACCCCAGTGACATATCATCCAATGATATCTCATAAGGGGAAAATAAATTCCTTAATGACTCCAAGAATTGACAATCGGATGAATCCCTGGATCAACATTCTTCCCATGTTTACTTGTATACCTTTCCTTTCTAAAAAGATATCCAACCTTTTTTTGAACAAATTTATTGTATCAGCCATCACAGTTTCCATAGGTAATGAATTCCACATTTTAACTGCCCTAACTGTAAAGAACCCTTTCCTTTGTTGCTGGTGAAATCTCATTTCCTCCAACCTAAATGGATGCCCCACAGTCCTTTGTACTGCCCTTGGGATGAATAGTTCATTTCAAAGCTCCTTGTACTATCCTCGAATATATTTTTTTATATAGTTATCATATCCTCTCTTAGACGCCTCTTTTCTAATGTAAATTAATGTAATTTAGCTTGCCTCTCCTCATAAGTGTAACGCTCGACCTGCCCACATGCCAGACGAGACCCCGGGACTGAGGTGGAAAGGAGTAATACCACACACCTAAAAGTAAACGGGGACACGGCCGGAGTGTGGAAGTAGCGTAGATGGTCCGGGTAACAAAAATAGAATAGATACCGTACTTGCCAACTCCAGCAGTGAAAGGTAAGTCTGTAAGCCAATGGTCGTGGGATGGAGAGAGCAGCGTAGTAGAGTGTCCATAAGCCTGGGTCGTGGAGTGGAGAGAGCAGCGTAGTAGATTGTCCGTAAGCCGTGTCCAGGGGATATAGAAGTCTGCAAGTTTGAAAGTCCAAAGCCAAATCCAAGGGGTTCCAGAGAGCAGCGTAAACGAAGTCCAAAGCCAAAGATCAAATCCAGGGAGGTCAGCAGAATATCCAGGGACAGGAACAGGAACTGAAAGAGAGAAGGGGCCAGGCAACAGCAGACAGCACCAAGGTACAGAAGCTATGCAGAGCAAGGATGAAATGGCGAAGGGAGACTAAATGGGGGGGCTGCGACCTATCAGAGGAAGGGGAGGGACGGAGAAGCGGCCCGAAGGAGGACCTGATAGGGGAGAAGTGTCTAGGAGGCTGGGACCTATCAGAGTAAGGGGAGGGACAGAGGAGCGGCCCGAGGGAGGACCTGATAGGGGAGAAGTGCCTGGGAAGCTGGGACCTGTCAGAGCAAGGGGAGGAGCGTAGGAGCGGCCCGGGGAAGGATCTGATAGGAGAGAAGGACCTGTGAGGCGGACCTGATGGAGCAAGGGCAGGGAAGCGCGTGATGCATGCGCCACGTCAGAGGAGGAGGAGTCAGGCGCCCGGCACCAGCAAATGGAGGCCTGGGTCTGCGCACGCCCCGGAAGTGCAGGGGCAGCCGTGGAGAGGGCCGCGAGGGATGCCGCCGGGGAGCCTGGGCGGCATGGATCAAAGGTAAGGAGGCGCTGGAAGCGGGTGTACTCGCAGCGCGGATCCTTACAGTACCCCCCCTGAGGGTCGGACTCCGGACGAACCATCCAAGGTCTGAGGGGAAATTTTTGGTGGAATCGTTTGAGTAGAGATGGGGCATGAAGATCCGCATGCGAGACCCAAGAACGATCCTGAGGTCCGTATCCTTTCCAGTGGACCAAAAATTGGAGCTTGCCCCTGGAGATGCGAGAGTCAATGATGGACTGGATTTCAAACTCCTGTTGTCCTGGTACAATGTGGGGAGGAGGCCGAAGAGAAGGATGAGCAAATTGTTTGCCTTGGATAAACGGTTTCAAGAGTGAAACATGGAAGACGGGTGAAATTTTCATAGAGGGAGGCAAGCAAAGTTGATTGGCCACAGGATTAATTTGTCTCAGAATAGAGAAAGGGCCCAGAAACCTGGGAGACAGTTTAGGGGTTGGGGCCTTCAGTTTGATATTTTTAGAAGAAAGCCAGACCTTATCTCCAGGAACGAACTTATGAGCTTCCTGACGAAGCCTATCTGCTTGTCTCTTCTGTCTTAGCACGGACTCTTGTAAAACTGTTTGAATCCTCTTCCATGACTCCTGTAAGCTGGATACCCTCTCATCTGCTGCAGGAACTCCGGACCTGGAAGAATGCATGGGAAGACGAGTAGGATGAAATCCGTAGTTTACAAAAAACGGTGATTCTTGAGTGGACTCGTTTTTGAGAGAGTTAATCGCAAATTCTGCCCAAGGAAGTAACTCTGCCCAATTATCCTGAGAATCGGAAGAAAAACAACGCAAATAATGTTCAAGGGACTGGTTCATGCGCTCAGTCTGCCCATTCGTTTGGGGGTGGTAGCCTGAGGAAAAAAGAAGAGTAATGCCCAACCTCTGGGAAAATGCACGCCAGAATTTAGAAACAAATTGAGTACCCCGATCCGAGACAATAGACCACGGGACGCCATGAATACGGGAAATTTCCTTTACAAAAATATCCACCAAAGTACTTGAATTGGGTAGACCCTTGAGGGGAACAAAATGAGCTTGCTTGGAGAATCTGTCAACATTACAAGAATGGTAGTCATACCATTAGACGGGGGAAGATCCACGATGAAGTCCATAGCAATGTGACTCCAAGGACGGTCTGGGACTGGGAGAGGTTGTAGAAAACCAGAAGGCTTTTGATGGACAGATTTATTTTGTGCGCAGACTGGGCAAGAGGAGGTGAAAGCGCTAATGTCCTTTATCATATTGGGCCGTAAAAAGAACGCTAGATGGTGCTCTACTGCTGCGGCAGCTTTTATTCTAACATATCGCCGTTTTTTCCCTGGATTTTTCCTGGAATGCGACGCTCTTCACCTGGTGCATGCCGCGTTCATTTTGCATTCCCAGCCACGGGTCATGCGGCTGACGCGCGGTTGATGCGTTTATTGAGAATGGTTCGGATTTAATAGGTTGCAATTCTTCGCGTGTCCGCCAGATGGCAGATATTCATGAATTGTAATGCACATGCGCTTCAGTAATGTGTCGACTTGCAGGTGTTTCGTTTAAAAAAGATACCACAGTGTGCTATTGTAACTTGGCCTTGAGACTGAAGGAAGTGGTTGCAAAAATGTATCAATTTAGGCTTTTCATATTAAAGAAAGACAAAGACCAGTTTCGGTTACAGTATTCTCCAGAGTCCCGCCCGCCATGAGTGTTCAAGTGCAGCCCGGTTTCCAAAAACCTGACAGAAGTTACGCGTATTTGATATGGGCCGCGATTAATGCAACAGAGGATAAGATGGCAACAGTTGTTCACATTTATCAGTATTTTATCGAAAACTATGACTTTTACAAATTTTCGCCAACTCCTCATACGTGGAAGCGTGCAATAAGGAAAAGGTTATGTAGCAATCCCTGTTTTTATCGTATTGAGCCACACTTTCTTGGAGGGTATTGGTGTATATCCCCGGCTTTTTCCTGTATCTATGATCATGATGACAGCAAAAGGTGAAGGGTCGTGTTAAAACCAACTAAGAAACGACAGTCGCTGCCAAGCAATGCACCAGCACCGGCTTCCAATGACGGTCCCGCCGTCAGTGACAACCCTGAGCCTGAGCCGGATTTCGCGTGCAGTTTCGATCAAGCTTGCATGTACCTAAGCAATTTCCAGCCTCATCAGCTGACTACAGGTGGACTAGTCCCACTGCAAACTATCGACGTGGATGATCAAGAACGCTGGACTGGCAGTGGACCAGCGCCGGAGCCAGCTGAATGGGAAATTCTATAGTGAGTATTGTTGCCGTATTATTTTCTGTGTTTTTTTTATTTTGACAATACAGTATCAATATCGGTGCGATTCAAAAGTCAAGCGAATCTCCTGTAAGCAATATCATTGGCTGAGTGGCTTTTACAGTGCTGCAGATACTGAACAATTGGTGGAATGCTAGGCGCATGCGCATTGGAGCCTTCTTGAAACGCATATGCGTGTCATCGCATCGACGGTAGGCGGTTGCGCATGTGAACAGGAGACGCCCCCCGAGAAAATTATTGGTGGGACTGGCTGGGAACTTCTTTAGGGGGCTGACCATTACAGTAAAACTTTTCTTTTTGTTTTTCTCAGAAAAGAAAACGGCTAATGGAAGGATTTCGATGGATAATATCGCTTTGTGTAACAATGCCTGCACATTGCTGAATCGGATTTAAAAACCCACGTACCAGAGTCTACAGTTTAGTTGCCGTTGTTATTGATTAGGATAGAATACTATACCTGAAACAGTATGCTGATGTTTTCCGGCCGTATAATATACTGTACAATACTTTTTTATATAGAGTACAGTATACTGTGTAATAAATCCGAAAAAATAAAAACTATGCATTTATTCTACATGTATCACATACATTATGTGTCTTCTACAGTATACAGTGCCAGTACATACAGTACAGTACAGTTTGTGTCTTCTATTTTTATTTAATACTCTTATACTGAGCATGCCTACAGTATACAGTGCAGTATGCCTCAACATTCTAGAAACACTGTATTTTGTTACAGTAGCAAAGGAGCAAATGGAACAATGTAAGACAAATCAACATGTTCTTTTATTGGTGGAGTAAGTACAAAAACATTTATTTACAAATACTGTACAATGTAGAAACATTTTATGTGCACAGCAATTCAAAACATCAACAGGTGTATGGTTTACTGCTACATGTGTGAAAACATTTATGTCAGTCAGTATGGTTTACAGTCACATGTTTTAAAAACAAATTCTTTATTCATAAAATAAGCAAAACGCAACATCTCCTTTATTAAAGAACGACAAGTCAAAACATATACTGTACAGTGGGATGGTGTGCAAAACAGTCTGCACCAGTACAGTCCTCGAGGGCAGCAAACAGGGCAGGTTTTCAGGGTAACCTTTGAAAACCGTGCCTGTTTGCGGACCTCAGGGACTGGAATTGTGCATGTCCTGTGTGTGTGGACAGCAAGTTAAAACATTTCTGTATAAATACAAGTAAAAAAAACACACAACAACATCTCCTTTATTAAGTACAGCAGGTCAAAACATGAACAGTACAGCACAGTTCAGCACAACAGTATGGTCTTACAGAAAGTCCTCCACATTGTCCGTCCATGGCCGATTCCTAGCATGGTGCAAAACTCCATTTTTTTTTTGCACCCATTCCTGTCTGCACCATGAAGTTATAATAAAGGACTTTTATTTTACTGCTGCTGTTCCGTGGAATCCTGTTCCTTTGCTGTGCGCTGCATCACCTGCATTCGTGGCTACCAAAACTCCATTAATGCAGTCTCGAACGCCTTTCATTACAGGATCTGTAATTGGGTAAAAGCGCCTCATTTCATCCCGAATGTTCCGTCTTAAATTGGCAGGAAGCGCCTTTTTTATGCAATTTCTGCTGTAGTTCACTTTGAAGACCCAGTCGCAGTACAACGAGTAGGGAACATGGTGCTTAAAAAGTAACAAGGCATACTTGTGGGGTGCACCAGCAATCTTCACCCTATACTTCTCCCTAAGCGCCGGTGGCAGATCGCACAGGGTGATGTTGGGCACCGTATCGATGCGAGCGACTGTAGGTCTTTTGGGAGCAGGTGTGCTTGAGGCGACGGGCGATGGTAGGTTTCTGGGAGGAATCTTTCCTCCGGTCTTGGTCGCCATGTTGTCTCCTGGCGTGGTCTTGACGGGATTGTCATGTCCTCCTTAACGGCATACATGTACACTACATCTTCTGGTGGAGGGGGTGCGCTTGGTGATGGAAGGGGGTCGAAGGTCCCATTCATCACATCCATGTCACCCTCCTGCTCCAGCGTCGGGGAAACAGGGGCATTAACACCGAGCAAATAATGTATGCCCGCTATGTCAGCCTCTATCTTCTCCATCCGTCGATCCATCCGTTGATCCATATGTATCATCCGTTGATCCATTTGTAGCATCCATTGCTCCACATTTAGCATTGTCTCCAGAAGCAGATCTATCTTTGCTAGCACAATAGAATTCCCGGGGAGATCCACAGTTATCCCATTCTGCATCCGGTCTAACAAGCTGCTTCTTGTGCATGGCGTGTGAACATCTGGGGGATGGGTGCAATGGAGGATGGATGGGGGTTCCATGGAGAGAAGCGGCAGCGACATCAAAGAAGAGTGGAGGAGGTGACCTGTGGATATCCAGTAGAGGAGAAGCGGCAGCGTCGTCAAAGAGGGATGGAGAAAGTGACCTTTGGATTTCCGGGCGAGAAGCAGAGTCGTCTAAGAGCAAAGGAGAAAGTGACCCGTGGATTTCAGAGGCGGCAGCGTCGTCGGATAGAACCGGAGAAGATGGCCTGTGGGTTTCTGGGAGGGCGGTGGCAGCGTCGAGGACGAGGGGTGGAGAAGACGGGCTGAAGATTTCCGGGACAGCGGCGGCAGAGTCGTTGAAGCGTATGTGAGAAAGTGGTCTGCGGGTTCGATGGGTTGGTTGCCAATTGTTTTGCGTCGAGAGTACATCACTGTATATCTTCTTGACATAATAAGGCTGACGTCTATGAAAACCCTTAGCCTTTGGGGTCAGCAGAAGGTTTTCTTTATTGGCCTTAGCCTGTCGCTTTTGCCTTGGCGTGGAAACGGCAACAGCCTTTCGCTTTTTCTGCTTGACAGGCACGGCAGAGGCGAGTGGGTTCCTGCGTCCGTAGAATCGGGGTTGCTCCATGGAAGCAGGTGGCACAATGCAGTGTCTGGACAAGGGCAAGTTCAGATAAAGATCATGGAGTGGTGGGCTATGCAAAGTGTGTAACCTTTTATGCATGGCGACCAGGTACAGGTGTTGAAAGTGGGCGCACTCTGCTTACCAGTCTGTCCCGCCAAAACAGCCGCCGCCATGATACTTGCCACGCTTTCTCCCTTTCCTTACCAGGTAAGACTATTAACGCCATTTTGGGGGGTTTTCTTCGCCATTGCAGGGTTTGGTGCAGGTGGGCATATTCACTCCCTCTGGTCTCCTTGGGCACCTTCTGAGGTCGAGGTGGGCCTTAGAACAGCGTTCATCAATGGGGGTACTAGTAGCAACTTAACATGGAACTTATATAACTTGAACTGTGATTTTCGGCGTCTTGTATGATGTTCGTAAGTATCTGTATCCGCTCTGTCTTTGCGCCGCTCTGCTGTTTTGGGCACTTTTTCCCATTCAGCCGGGTGGGGGGGACGCGCCTCCGGGGTCCCCGGGCCTGTGGTTGCAGCTGTTATGCCCAGCTTTTTGAGGTAAGCGGCCCCCTCTGAATGGTGTTTAATGGTGTGGGAGCGGCCGTTTCTTATCACCACCAGGGCGAAAGGGAAAGCCCAGCGATAGCGGACGTCTGCGTCTCGTAGGGCTCTTGTGATGGGGAACAGCGCCCTCCGCCTCGCCAGGGTAAGAGGGGAGAGATCCTGGAAAATCGCCATGGTGATTCCCTCATAGGTTACCGCCGGCGTAGCCCGTGTAATCTTACAGATCTCCTCCTTTGTTCTGTAATGGTGCAGGCGGAGGATCACGTCCCAGGGAGGGTTGTTGGGCATTGGGCGCGAACGCTTGGCACGATGGCAGCGATCCATTGTTAGCTCAGCCTCCGTTTTGCCTGGCAATATGCTGCTCATCCACCTATTGAGCAGGGCCTCGGGATCTAGGATCTCCTCGGGTATCCCCCGTTTGCGCAGGTTATTGCGCCTGTCGTGATTCTCGCTGTAGGAAAGCAGATAAGGGTGGCGCTACAGTGGTGCTCGATCGAGATTACTACGTATCGGAGGCCAAACGGCAGCTGGGGGATCCAGAAGCGTACCATATCCTCGACAGGGACCCTACTCCTATATTCACAAGAGAGTTCCAGGACCTCTTGGATGAAGGTGAGATTCTTCATGTTCTCTCGCCCAGTGAGCGGGACTTCCTCACCACTCCAGATCCTATCACTCCTATTTTCCATCACTTGCCCAAGATACACAAAACACTCACTGCACCCCCAGGCAGACCCATTATTTCATCTATTGGTTCCCTGGGTGAACACTTATCACAATACATAGATCACTTTTTACAGCCACTAGTCGTTTCTTTACCTTCACACGTTATTGACACCAAGCACGTTTTATCCCTTTTAGCACCTATCACTTGGCACCCCAGCTACATCTGGGTTACCCTGGATGTGGCTTCCTTATATAATATTATTAATTACGAGCACGGCCTCATAGCCACAGAACACTTTTTACAACATCATTCCACTCTTTCGCCAGCACACATAGTTTTTATTCTTGAAAGTATCAGATTTTCACTCACGCACAATTATTTTTTCTTTGACCAGCAGTATTATCTCCAAACACGTGGGACAGCTATGGGGACATCCTTTGCCCCCTCCTACGCCAACCTGTTCATGGGTTGGTGGGAGATGTCCCACGTGTTTGGAGATTCTAATCCCTTCAGGCGTCATGTGGTGTTTTACAAACGCTACATTGACGACCTGATTTTGATCTGGAGTGGTGGGGAGGAGGACCTTTTGAGGTTCTTTGAATACCTGGCAGACAATACTCTCAACTTGAAATTTACTCACACATACTGTATAATAAAAACCATATTTACTTTCTAGATTTAAATTTATATGTGGATATGGAGTATAATATTCAATCAGACATTTATAGAAAGGAGAATGCCAGGAATTCATTACTTCATTATAACAGTTGTCACGCACGCCCTCTGGTTAAGGGCATTCCAAAGGGGCAGTTCCTGCGATTACGCCGTAACTGCTCCACATTGGAGGCCTTTATCCACAGGGCGAAAGAGATGAGGAGGAGGTTCCTGTCGAGGGGATACGATGGTGCAGACCTTGATCAGGCATATCAGCATGCACTGAATATTGATAGAAATACCCTCACCAACATGGCAGCCAATAGTACCCAGATAGACACACAGGCCGAGAACACAGAAGCGCCATTCTTTATCACAAACTATAGCGAACAAGCAAACTCAATTAAAACCATCATACGTAAACATTGGGCCACACTTTCACTAGACCCTTTACTAAATAAAATGGCATGTGTGGGACCCAAAATAGTGTTCCGTAGAGCAGCTACGCTAGGGAATCTTCTGTCACCCAGTTTGCTGAAAACTACTAATACTAACCAGAATAAACTGTCTTTTTTTCCAAAATTGATTGGATCATTTAAATGTGGGCACTGTAAGATTTGTCCCAAAATGAAGAAAGTTAAACATTTCACTTATAAACTTGAAACACGGAAATATCAGATAAAAACCTTTATGTCATGTCAGACCAATTATGTCATATACCTGTTACAATGCGGATGTAAAAAACAGTATGTGGGGCTTACCAGTAGAGCCTTAAAAATTCGCATTCTAGAACACTTAAGGCTCATCAAGAATTCAGACATGACACATCCGGTCCCAATCCACTTTAACAACTGTCCATTGGGTTCTGTGGACAATTTCAGTTGTTGCGCTATAGAACATGTAGTCCTCCCCCCTTGGGGAGGGGATAGAATTAAGCTCCTACACCAAAGGGAGGCGCACTGGATCCACACATTAAACACATTACAACCCAGTGGACTTAATGTGGATTGGGATCTACGATGTTTTCTTTAAGAGATATATAAGAGTGTTATACGTGGAATGCAGATATGTACATATTATGGTCTTCTTTAGAACAGAACGTCTATTGTGTATTTCTGATTTATTCTCTGCACTGTCCCTCCCTTAGTCCTTTCCCCCCCCCTCCCCCCTCCTTTCCCCCCCCTCCCCCTCCTTCCCCCCCCCCTCTTTCCCTCCCTCACACTTCTCATCCCCCCCCCCTCCTTTCCAATCCCCCCCCCCTTCCCCTCCCCCCTTCTCTCCCCCCCCCCCCAACTAACATTTACCCTTGTTTCCCTTCCTTTCCCACCTACCTTCCCTTGATTCACGGGTCTATAAGTCACAAATTTGTTCAAATAAAGCATTAGGAAGCCCCTATATGTAGGACTGACTAATAGATATACAACTTGGGTTATTGTGAATCTAGTGTTGAGTATATTCCACTTGCAGTATTTGCAACAGCTTTTTATGTTTATTCATATACCTGGAATGTGCTGCCAAATAGTCTTATCATTTTGCTACTGTGTATGTCTGAATATATAATTTAGATGCTCTCCGTGCATATAATATGTTTATAGTGAGCTGTACAGACATTAAATACTTTAAATAGCATGATATTAGCTAACTGGCATATAGCACTGAAGGGGTTAAAGTTTTAATGCCGCTTTCGCGGGCTTTTAGGTATTTAAGAGGCTGTCACCACTTCTCCCCACTCCAAGACGAAGCCCTCTGCGTAAGGGTGAAACGCGTTGAGGGGGAGATGCTGGTGTAGCCCTGGTGTGTGTCAAATAAAGTTATGTTGAACAAGTCATCCGGGAGCCTTTCATTGGACATGCGCAGTTGCGCCGCACTTTCATCCATTCTCTCGCTGTCCTCTTGCCTGTCCTCCGAGCTCCGCTACTCTGCGCTCCAGGTCCCCCATCCGTGTATTTGTTTCCCGATGGCACCGAGAGCTTTCCTCCATTTTTTCTTCAAGCTCGTTCGTGCGGGTGCCAATCTGTAGTATATCTTTGCGGAGACTCTCCACTTCCCCCCTGAAGAACGACTTTAAATCTGATAGCAACCGAGCTATTTCTTTCTTTATTATCCCTGTCTGTTCTGTCCCCTCCATCTCTGGTGCCGAGTCTGAGTCTGTGCCTGCAGAGTTCTCCTCTGGCCTTGGTAAGGTAGCCTTCTCCGAATTCAGACGCAGAGGGGCGGACGTGATCTTTCTCCAGGAGACCCACTTCAGTACTCACAGCAGCCCTAGGTTCTTAGATAAAAGTTATAGGCAGTTTTTCCTGGCCTCCGCTAAAGAAAAAAAGAAAGGAGTATCCATAGTATTCAATAATAAATCCCCCTTCCAACTAGAGAAAACAAAAACGGACAGCAAAGGGAGATATCTTATCTTAGTAGGACTCCTACAACAATGTAGAGTAACCCTAGCTTGCATATACGCACCCTGCGAAAATGATCCGAAGTTCTTTGAGGAGTTTTTCCAGGTATTGCAAAGATGTGCCGTGGGATATATAATCCTAGCAGGGGATTTTAACAAAACAATAGACCCCAGGATAGATAGATCACCGCAACAGCAAAAGCCTAGACACACAGGGAATGGGCCACTGCTGGAGGGCCTCAGCAGGGGAGCCTGGTAGATATATGGAGGGAACAGCACCCCGGGGAGCGGAGCTATACGTTCTACTCACACCCTCACGACAGTTACAGCAGGATTGACCACTTTTTTGTGTCTAGTGGAATGGTCCCACAGATATCCGATTCCAAAATACATGACATTACGTGGTCGGACCATGCATCAATAGAGCTGAGATGCACACAGATTAGGCCTATTAGCCCAGGAGCAAACTGGAAACTAAATGAGTCACTGATTAAGATACCAGAATTAGAGAAAAAGGTTAAAGAGGAGATCAGGCAGTTTTTCCAGACTAATCTAGGCAGTGTGGAGTCCCACACAACCCTGTGGGAGGCTCACAAAGCCACAATGAGGGGAGTGCTAATTAGCATAGCAGCAAGACAGAAAAAACTGAGGGATGCCAAATTGACACAGCTATATAAGAGGTTACATGAGCTCTCTGCACTACATAGCCGATCGGGCAGAGGAGATACCCTAAAGGAGTTGCAGGATGTAAGGACTGAGCTTAACCTCCTCCTCACCTCCAGGGCCGAGAAAACTTGAGTTGGACACATAGAAAATTTTATGAGAAAGCCAACAAGCCGGACACAATGTTAGCCAACCGACTCCGTAATAGGCAGCCAAATTACAATATACAATCAATTCGAACAAAAACAGGGGAGACATCCTCTAACCCTAAAGTTATAGTGGAAGAGTTTAAACAATATTATGCACAGTTGTATAATGGGGAGAAAGTGGTCCACAATGTAAATACAAGGCGCAGACTGCAGGAATTCCTCGCAGAGGCTACTCTGCCGCAGTTGGGCAGGTTGGAGCGAGAGGCGATACAGGGTGATTTCACGCGGGAAGAACTGACAGCAGTAGTCAAAAGCTTGAAGTCTTCCAAGGCCCCGGGCCCAGATGGGTTTTCTAATTTATATTATAAAAAATTCATTGGAATACTAGCCCCACACATGCTTAGGTTATTTAACGGGGTCCTAGCGGGAGAGCCTTTCCCGGCCCAGATGCTCCAGGCGTCAATCTCCTTGATTCATAAGAAGGACAAAGATCCCACAAATTGCCAAAGTTACAGGCCGATATCGTTGATAAATTCGGACGTTAAAATTTACTCTAAATTACTAGCCAATCGTTTAAGTGTTATCCTGCCTAGGCTGATCCATCCGGACCAGGTTGGCTTTATTAGAGATAGACAGGCGGCCGATAATACCAGAAGGGTAATAGATATAATTGACTTTGTCAATGCCAACAAGGTTCGGAGTTTGGTGTTAAGCCTGGACGTGGAGAAAGCCATTGACAGGATAGACTGGCCATACCTGGAGACCACGCTTGGGGCATATGGTTTCGGGGAAAAGATTCTGAGGGCAATAAAAGCATTATACACATCTCCTGCAGCGAGGGTCCTTCATCAGGGCTTCCCCTCCGAGTTGTTTCCAATCAAAAGTGGGACGAGGCAGGGGTGCCCGCTCTCGTCCCTGCTCTTTGCCCTATGCATCGAACCGCTTGCGGCACATATACGCAGTAACTGGGACATAACTGGGGTCCAAATTAACTCACAGGAGCACAAATTAGCGTTATACGCTGATGACATTATCTTGACAATCATCAAACCGCTCACCTCTCTCCCCAACCTATTTGCGCTCCTGGGGCGGTTCAACCAGCTCTCAGGTTTCAAGATAAACCAATCAAAGATGGAGGCGATGAGCTTGAACATCCCCGGGGACATGCAAAAACTATTGGAACTCAATTTTGAGTTTAAATGGCAGCCCAGGTCCATCAAATACCTAGGGGTGAATGTCACAAAACAGACAACATCCCTATACCAAGCAAATTATCCCAGTCTGATAAAGATCCTAAAAAAGGAACTACGGGACTGGTCAGCATATGGTATTTCATGGCTAGGCAGAATTTACAGTGTTAAGATGAACATTCTCCCCAGAATACTGTACTTATTTCAAACTCTCCCGATACCAGTACTAAGATCTGAGATTAAGGACTTACAAAATTCAATAACATCATTTATTTGGAAAGGCAAAAAAACACGGATCAAAGCAGCAATTATGCAGAAACCCAAGGAGGCGGGGGGTCTGGCAGTGCCATGCTTGTTGTCCTATTATAAGGCAGCTCAGTTGTGCCAAATTACACAGTGGCATGGGGACCCGGAGCTGCGCCGGTGGGTGTCTCTGGAGAGGGAGTTGTGCGCCCCACTAGAGCTCAGAGACCTCATCTGGTACCCCAAACAAAAAATTAAGGCTATAAAAGACCCTTTGGCATCGGTGGTCAACTCGCTCTTGGTCTGGGAGGTGTCCAAATATAGCTACTCATTGACCTCTGAACACACACTAATGGCCCCTTTATATAGTAATCCGGATTTTGCTCCTGGACTAGAGGTGAAGAATTTCCAGATCTGGCGACAACGGGGGGTTCACAGATTAAAGGACCTGGAGGGCAGCAACACCATCAAATCATTTGATCAATTGAAGTCAGAAACAGACATTCCTAACACAGAATTTATTAGATACCTCCAGGACCGGGCATTTTACAACAAACACACGGCGAGACCACCCTTAACGAATTTTGAAAGGCTCTGTGTGCGGGGAACTGACACACGGGGACTGATCTCCACTCTATACAGACAGGTGGTCGGTACTGATAAGGACGACATCACTAGACCCAGATTCATGAGTGTGAGGAATCAGGGATCGCGGCGTCCGCGCCCTGGTTCCTCTGCTCCTATATTCACCCCTGCTGCCGTGGCGCGCGTCCCTCGCCAGCGCCACTCACCTCCGGCGGTTCTGGGGGTTCCCCGTCGTCCTCGACATCCCCGTCTCCCAGCAGTACCTCACGCGGCCGCCATGTTGCCCAGGCGCGCGCCTGAACAGCGCGCGCCGGGCTAAGTTAATTTATTCACTGCTCTGGCAGTGAAGACCCGCCCCCAACACAGGAATAAGATCTCCTGTCAAGACAAGAGTCCTCACTTGCCTGCCAATCAAGGGAACCTATCCAGGATGGCTCCACGCAGTCCTCCAGGTCTGCCTTCACTTCTGATTGGTCAGCCACACTTTATAATGCCAGTCCTTCCTATCATTCATTGCTCGACATAGTTTTCACTTGGATTACTACTCTGGCGTTTTCTCTCTTATTCTCTCAGGTTACGACTTGGCTTGGCGGACGTCTCTCTCTGGCTCTCGACCCCTGCTTGGACAAACGACCTTCCGGAATTCTCCAATCCCAGACTTTGGCTAACGGCAACGACAACGGCATTTCTACACCGGTACCGGCAAGTATTGCTAGCTAAATAACACCTGGCCTGGCAACGCCAAATCACCACACTCCGGACACACTTGCTTTGCTGCGGGTGCGTGCTTCTATACGTTCCTCACCTCAGTGAAAGGAACGGGTCTGGTCTGCGGGCAGCACCGGCGTAACATTATGTCGAGCCCACAAGACGCAGACCAGACTGTGGACTCTATGATGACGGCCATGTACCAACAAATACAGGCCTTAACGGATCAAGTGGCTCTCCTCTCCCAGCAGGTATTGGACCGCCCTTTACAGGCACCGCCTGCGGCTGCACCCCCGGCACAGCCTGACTTATCTTCCACTTCATTTTCAGTTCCAAAGATTCCGGCTCCAAGGCCCTACGCAAGGGATCCACACGCCTGTCGTGGCTTTCTCAACCAGTGCGAGATCCAGTTCGAGATGGCTCCCCAGTTGTATGCTACTGGCCGGAAAAAGGTAGCCTACGTATATAGTCTGCTCACAGGTAATGCACTGGCATGGGCCTCTCCGATCTGGGAACTACGCCCTGATATTACCCGTGATTACGCGGCCTTCAGACGGGACTTTCGACAGGTTTTTGATACCCCCGCACATCAAGAGACTGCTTCTGATACCCTGCTAGAGCTTACAAAGGGACGTCGGCCTGTGGGCCAATACGCCTTGGAATTCAGAACTATAGCAGCTGAGACTCATTGGGGTCAGGAGGCCTTAGTCGCCATCTTCTGGAAAGGTCTATCGGAGTCTCTGAAGGATGAACTTGCTTCTCACACCAGGCCAGAGTCACTGGAGGATCTCATCTCCCTGGCTACTCGTATGGATCAGCGCCTTAAGGTACGCCGCGCTCAGCGTCAGCTTCCCCGGTCTACACCTTTCCGTGCTTCCGTTTCCAGGTTCTCTACTAACCAGAGACCCGTCTTCTCCCCGTTACCGGCGCTGGAGGCTCCAGAGCCGATGCAACTTGGAGTTCAGCAACCTCGGGCACCGTCACGACAACTTCGCTCTACTGGGGAGTCGTGCCATCATTGCGGAGCTTCTGAGCAGCGCACCCGTAACCATCCACCATCTCTGGGAAACGACTAAGCCCTGTGAGTACGAAGGGGCGCTCTCTGGGTACTGAATCTCCTTGTCCCCCTCCCAGAAGGGAACTTCCTAAAAGATTGACTATTCCCGTCTCCCTTTCAGGACCGACTTTCCGCACCTCCACAACTGCATTTATCGATTCCGACGCAGGAGGGAACTTCATAGATCGAACCTTTTCTGAACAAAATCAGATTCCGCTTTCCAGGAAGGACTCTCCCGTTGCCTTGGTCGGGATTGATAATCGACCTCTCACCCCGGCTTATATCTCCTTAGAAACCGGACCTATCACCCTTTCTACTCATTCTCACAAAGGGACTCTGGGTTTTGATGTTATTCATGCCCCGGGAACACCTATAACGCTTGGCGTGCCCTGGTTACAGAAGCATAATCCACTCATCGATTGGGTTTCTCCTAACCCTATTAACTGGAGGTCAAGGTCAGAGGAACCTTCTTTCTCTATCAAGCAACCATCCTTTCTATTAGCCAACACATCCAGTTCTCTGAGGGAGTTACCTTCTCCATACGCCGAATTTTTGGACGTTTTCAGCAATAAACAGTCTGAACTTCTACCTCCTCATCGTTCCTACGATTGTCCGATTGATCTGGTACCTGGTTATACCTTGCCTAAAGCCAAATCTTATCCTCTCTCGTTGCCCGAGACCGAGGCTATTGACGAATATATTCGTGAGAATCTTAAGCGGGGCTTCATACGTCATTCCAATTCTCCTGCGGGGGCTGGATTCTTCTTTGTCAAAAAGAAAGATGGTACCCTCAGACCATGTATTGATTACCGGGGTCTGAACCATATCACGGTGAAGAATCGTTATCCACTCCCACTCATTTCCGAACTCTTTGATAGACTTCAGGGGGCCAATCTCTTTACTAAACTGGATCTTCGTGGGGCATACAACCTCATCCGCATCCGGGAGGGCGATGAATGGAAGACTGCCTTCAACACCCGTAGCGGACACTACGAATATCTAGTGATGCCCTTCGGGTTATGCAACGCACCGGCAGTTTTTCAGGACTTCATCAATGACATCTTTCGGGACGTTCTTAATCGATTTGTCATTGTATACCTGGATGACATCCTTATTTTTTCTCAAAACTTACAGGATCATATCATCCATACGAAGTTTGTGCTTTCACGCCTCCGAGAGAACCGGTTGTTTGCTAAAATGGAGAAATGCATTTTTCATCAGTCTACCACTTCCTTTCTCGGATACATCATCTCCAACATAAGGCTTGGCCATGGATCCAGAGAAGCTAAAGGCCATCGTGGATTGGCCACAACCCAATTCCCTCAAATCTATTCAACGGTTTTTAGGTTTTTCTAACTATTACCGGAAGTTTATCCGCAACTTTTCTACCATTGTCGCTCCTATCACGGCACTGACCAAAAAAGGTGCAGACCCTTCATCTTGGTCTCCAGAGGCTGTCACGGCATTCGAGACACTGAAACAAACTTTTGTCTCTGCTCACATCCTTCGACACCCTAACACGAATTTCCCCTTCACCTTAGAGGTTGACGCTTCGGACTGTGGGGCTGGGGCGGTTCTGTCGCAGAAATTTTCTTCCCAGGATAAACTTCATCCTTGCGGGTTTTTCTCCAAAAAATTCTCCTCTGCAGAGAGAAATTATGACGTGGGCAATAGGGAACTTCTGGCCGTCAAGTTGGCTCTTCAAGAATGGAGACATCTTCTGTAGGGGTCTAAAGAGCCATTCACTATTCTCACGGACCATAAAAACTTATTGTATATTGAGAATGCCCGTCGTTTAGGTCCCCGCCAAGCTCGCTGGTCGCTTTTTTTTTCTAGATTTAATTTTGTGCTCTCATATATTCCTGGCACTAAGAACGTCAAAGCGGATGCTCTCTCCCGGCAATACTCTTCGGAAGAGAGATCAGAAAAAACCACCGAGTCCATCCTTCCTAAACAAAGAATCTTAGCAGCTGTAGCATTCAAGAATCTGGAGAGGATAATCAAATCTCAAGAGAATCTCCCGATCGGTCTGGTTGTTCCTAAAGACTCCTTGTACGTGGAACCCAAATTCATTCCTGAAATACTGGATTGGGGACATGCTGCCCGTTCGGCGGGACATCCTGGATTCAAGAAGACGTTGGACCTCATACGTCGCACTTTCTGGTGGCCCAATATGGTAAAGACCATTTTTGAATTTACTCGGTCTTGTCCGGTATGTGCACGGAACAAAACTCCTCGTCAGAAACCGCAGGGTCTCCTCTTACCTTTACCTATTCCGGAATGTCCCTGGTCCCACATATCGATGGATTTTATTGTGGAGTTGCCAAAGTCGAATGGCATGAATACCATTCTTGTGGTAGTGGATCGGTTTTCCAAGATGGCACACTTTATTCCTCTCAAAGGTTTACCCTCCTCACCCGCCCTAGCTGATATTTTCTCCAAAGAGATTTTTCGGATCCATGGGATTCCCATATCCATCGTGTCTGATCGGGGTTCACAGTTCGTCTCCAAGTTCTGGAGAAATTTCACCAAGAGACTGGGTATCTCATCTTCCTTCTCTTCTGGTTATCACCCTCAATCTATCAGACAGACCGAGAGAGTTAATCAATCCCTCAAGAAATACTTAAGGTGCTTCGTCTCGAATTCTCAGGATGACTGGGCAGAATTACTTATCTGGGCTGAGTTCGCCTTTAATTCTTCCAGGAATGAGTCTACCCGCGAGACCCCCTTCTTCATCAACTATGGATTCCATCCGGCTCGTCTACCTATTTCTAGAAATTCCTCTGGAATACCAGCCGTAGACGAGCACATTGCCCTCTTACAGGACTCTTGGTTCAGAATTCAATCCGCACTACAAAAAGCATCATTGTCTTCCAAGAACCAGGCTGATCGTCACCGTCGTCCGGCACCTAATTACAAGATCGGAGACAAGGTTTGGCTATCATCCAAGAACATCCATCTCAAAACTCCTTCCATCAAATTGGCTCCTAGGTTTCTGGGTCCCTTTTCCATCTTGGAGCAGGTAAATCCGGTTTCCTTCCGACTCCAACTTCCTCAAAGCATGAGAATTCCGAATGTCTTTCACACCTCGCTTCTCAAACCATTCATCTCCAGTAGCCTCTTTCCGGACCACACTTCTAAACCACAATTGGGTGAGGGGTATAAGCCCCCAATCAGGTCTCAGCTGTCCCAGGCATGGGGATTGATAACAGCCTTATTGTTTGTAATCCATGTGCTGTAGAGCATACATAAGTGCTGGGGAGACTCTATCAGACAATCTGGACAAGGTATAATAGTACCAATAATGCTGAAGGGTTGCTAAAAGCTCTATATATACCATAGAGGTATTAGGCAATTCCCCAGCAGAAAACATAGGTTCATACCTTACATGCCAGTGTCAGTCTCCCTTCGCAGCACAGCTCTGTGTCAGCTGGATGCGTGCATCACGCTGGGTGTAGTGAAGAAGGAGGGAGGTCCCGGAGGTCCAATGACGGTGCACTGCTCAACAAACAATGGGGGCTGCAGCCAGTTGAAGTAAAAGGATTTTATTCAGTGGTCAAGGTGAAGTACATGGTGACTTTGACGCGTTTCAGGACATAACGTCCCTTTATCAAAAAGTAAATTCACGTCTGCCTGCTACTCCATTACATAGTGCAAACTCTGCCCCCAACGATGACATCACTGAGCTCGAAAACTCGCGAGACTCAGTCTGAGAGAGCCATCCATTGGCTAGCATTGCCACCAATTGGATGCCCTGTCGCTGACTCACTGTGTGTGAGCCGTGGGGGCAAGAGATGCATAGGAAACGGCAGCAAGCAAAGATATAACAAAACACACAGTGATAGGTTAAAAACAAGGATAATCCAAATGAAATATTGAAACTTAAAAACACGAATTTAAAACCAATGTATAAATGGTGGTACTGGATATTATATCAGGGAAATGGCAGATGATGGACATGGAAAACATAATAAAATGTGTAAATAGATAAATGGACAGAACAGCATATTATATAACCATTGTGCAGAGTGCAATTCGATGAACAGATTAAATAGTCTAATATGGTGTATGTAAATACATCACATACTATACGTTACATAAATATGAACATATACATCATAATTAATTATTATGGCTGACTAATCAAGCCTCCCATGAAAACGTATAACACGAAGAGAGAACAGGGAACATATCCTGCTGGAATTAATATTGTTATGTATCATTAATCACTTTTATCAGTCACTGTTATTAAAGATAATACATGGATGCCCAATTGGGTGTTGAGGGATAATCCTAATACATCCATGTATGAATAATAGTCAAACACCAATGATACATAAATTCCTGGTTACAATTTAACATGTCACAAACCTGTCATGAAATCTAGTCCATATATCACTAAAATAATGATTGATCAAATGAACACATATCTATGAAATTACATTCTATTTGAATGATATAGTGTGATGTTCATATATCCATATTGATTATGTAGGGAAATATATAGTAGGGAAATCCATATGTGTTATCGCAAAAAATGTTTGAGTTCCCAGTCTAGATTCATGCCCCTGGGTGACATGGCCCCAAGGGCATAAATCCAGAACATCTCTCGTTGGTTCAAGAGAGATTCTCTATCTCCTCCTCGAATGTTCGGGTATATGTGTTCAATTGCACTAAAACTGAAATTATCTATTGAACCAGATTGACATGTCAGAAAATGGCGTGCTACAGGATATTTTTCATCTTTTTTCAAAATGGTTCTCACATGTTCTGTGATTCTCTCTTTAAGTGGGCGAATCGTCCTGCCTACATAGGAGCTGCCACATATGCATCTAAGTGTGTACACTACAAACTTAGTATTACACGTCATAAAAGATGATAAATTATGTTTTTTCTTTGTGTATATATTTTGGACGTGTTTCACAGGGGTAGCATATTTGCACATTTTACAATAGCCACACTTGAAGAAGCCTTTCATTTTAGACTCATTTTTCCTTCTTTCAGGATCAAACAGACTGGGGGAAACTTTGTTGCCAATAGTTTGGGCTTTTCTAAAGACCATCTTTGGTCGATCTTGAATGTATCTTTCTAGGTCTTTATCTATTCTTAATACATCCCAGTGTTTTGTCAGTATTGCTCTGATATGTTGTGCCTGTCTGGAGAAGGTAGTAATGAATAAGGGTACGTCTTCAGTGGTACTAGAGTCTTTGAATGTTTTATGTCGTTTTTTTGATTTGTTTTGTTTGAGAAGTGTTGTTCTATCCTCATTAAGTGCAAGTGTATATGCGTGTGTTATATCTTCATCTTTGTAACCCCTGTGTTTAAACCTCTCTGATAATTCAGCAGCTTGTAACCTGAATGTCTCATCTGTTGAGCAAAGTCTACGGAGTCTAGAAAATTGTCCCTTCGGGATACTTTTGATCAGAGATTGTGGATGTGCGCTGTTGGCCCTAAGCAGGGAATTCCTAGAGTTCTCCTTCCTAAACATTTTTGTCTGTATTTTAGATTCTGCATCTATGTATAAGTGCAAATCCAAAAAGTCAATCTCACTCCCATGTGTTTTAGATGTAAATTTCAAATTGAATGTATTGTTGTTTAGATATACAAAGAATTCCTGTAGTGCATCGGTGCTCCCGGACCAAATAATCAGAAGGTCGTCTATGTAGCGACGATAGAAGTGTATGTAGTGTCTAAAAGGGTTTGTGTCACCAAAAATAAAAGTGGTTTCCCAAAAACCCATAAATAAATTGGCATATGAGGGTGCAAAGGAAGTCCCCATAGCCGTGCCACGTGTCTGTAAATAATATGTGTTATTGAATAAAAAATAGTTATGTTGTAATAGAAAAATGATTGAGTCAAGAATGAAAGTGCTCTGTGCCAGGTGAATATTGGAGTGATTTAAATAATAACTAATGGCTTGAATACCTAAAGTGTGATTAATAATGGTGTAAAGAGAGGTCACATCAAGTGTGACCCATTGAAATGTGTGTGACCATGAAATTCTTTGTATATCTGTCAATAAATCAATGGAGTCTCGTAAATACGAAGGAAGCGTCTTGACCATTGGTTGCAGAAATTGATCTACGTACCTAGATAAACCATCTCCCAAAGATCCAATGCTCGATATAATTGGTCTACCAGGAGGGTTAACCAGAGACTTGTGGATCTTTGGGAGATGGTGAAAAATAGGCACCGTAGGACATTGATTATATATGTAAAAAAATTATTTTTGTGTGAGAACCCCTAGTTCCCTGCCCATTTCCAAAAGCTCTCTGATCTCAGTGAGGTATGGGGCTGTGGGGTTATGGTCCAGTTTACAGTAGGACTCTATATCATTGAGTTGTCTGAGAGCTTCTGTAAGATATTGCTCTACATGCATAACCACCACAGCACCACCCTTATCCGCGTTTTTAATAATAATATCACTTCTCTTACTTAGTGAATTAAGATGTGTCCTTTCCTCTCTAGAGACATTACTGTGTGTGTCACATGTGAATGAAAACCCCCTTGCTAGTGTCTGAAGATCCCTTTCTACAAGTTTTTCATATGTTTCAATATGCGCCCCTCTGTTAGCTGAGGGGCAAAAGATGGATTTGTTCCTTAGATTAGTGTGTTTGCTATCTATAAGAAAACTTGCTTGTTGTTCTATATCAATCATGGATGACTCACCCGATTTTTGCTCATCAAGTAGGTCATCCATGTCTTGAATGACACTGAATTCTCTAAACGATGGTCTCTCATGTATTTCAACAGGAGGGCAACAATCTACTCCATCTCTGTTCTCATGTGTAAAGGTTGTAGTCTGTTTATCAGCCCTGGAAAGGAAAAATTTCTTCAAGGATAATTTCCTAATATACTTCTGGAGGTCGATGACAGTGCTGAAGAGGTCAAAATCTCCACTAATAGCAAAGTTGAGACCTTTCTCCAGCACTGCCATTTCCCCATCCGAAAGCATAACCCCTGAAATATTGACTACGTTAGTTGGACTGGTCAGAAGTCCTTCTTTCCACGGTTTGGCGCCCCTTCTTTTGGACGAGCGCCTTGTCCTTTTGTACAGTTTTTTGACGGTTTTGAGCTTCTTAAATCATACGATGTTGAATTTTCTTCTATAGATTTGCTACGGCGGTTTTCGTAATCGGTATAATCTTTTGTTCGATCCGCTTCATCGTCAGTAGAGAACGAGACTGTAGATTGTCGTGTCTCATAATCGGATACATCAGATATGCTTGAGTTGTCTGTAGTTCTTTTCAGGATGGATTTCTTGGGGGTTGATTTCTTCTGATATTCTTGGCGGCGGTTGGGACTTCTCCTCTGTGTGTTATCCTGTCTATTCATATTCCTTGTAGAGGGAGGTTTCTGCCATGTATACACTTGGTTTTTTTCATAGTCTGTTCTGTCACGGTCAAATTTAATTTGCTTTTTTGTTATGATGTCATCTTCAAATTTGTCAATATCTTTGCTCAATTTGTTGTCCAGTTTCTCAAAGTCCGCCATATCCCTGAAAATATGAATATTTTGTTGTAATTCTTTGATGGTCTTTTTAATCACATTCCTCTCCTGGATTTTGGTTTTAATTATTAAATCCATAAGCTTCATGGAGCAGTCATCCAGCGCTTTAACCCATTCCATCTCAAAGCCCTTTGAGGGGAAGCCAAATGAGGGCATCTTTTTGATCCGTAGACCTCTGGGAATCCTTTTTGATATTATATAATTGTCAAGGGTTGTGATGTCCCACCAGAGTCTGAGATTGGTTGTTAGGGATTTTTCCAATCTTGCAAAGTACATAGTTAAATCTAATGTGTCTTCACAAGTATTAGACAAAGTTCCTGAGAAGACATGTGCTGCTCTCCGTTTGCGACCGCTGTTATCTGCACATTTCTGGACAAAGGTGGTGGTTTTGGGAATGTCATTAATTACATCTTCAACAGTTTCCTCCATTTTAAAAATGAACTTCTAATTGATCCACAACAGTTTAAAAATTCATAAATGATGAACTGGTATATTGAGCAGCCCCCTATATGCAAAAGAATAAACAGTCCTGGGTAAGCGAGCTCCTGTTAAACAGTAAATGACAATTGGGTGAGGGGTATAAGCCCCCAATCAGGTCTCAGCTGTCCCAGGCATGGGGATTGATAACAGCCTTATTGTTTGTAATCCATGTGCTGTAGAGCATACATAAGTGCTGGGGAGACTCTATCAGACAATCTGGACAAGGTATAATAGTACCAATAATGCTGAAGGGTTGCTAAAAGCTCTATATATACCATAGAGGTATTAGGCAATTCCCCAGCAGAAAACATAGGTACATACCTTACATGCCAGTGTCAGTCTCCCTTCGCAGCACAGCTCTGTGTCAGCTGGATGCGTGCATCACGCTGGGTGTAGTGAAGAAGGAGGGAGGTCCCGGAGGTCCAATGATGGTGCACTGCTCAACAAACAATGGGGGCTGCAGCCAGTTGAAGTAAAAGGATTTTATTCAGTGGTCAAGGTGGAGTACATGGTGACTTTGACGCGTTTCAGGACATAACGTCCCTTTATCAAAAAGTAAATTCACGTCTGCCTGCTACTCCATTACATAGTGCAAACTCCGCCCCCAACGATGACATCACTGAGCTCGAAAACTCGCGAGACTCAGTCTGAGAGAGCCATCCATTGGCTAGCATTGCCACCAATTGGATGCCCTGTCGCTGACTCACTGTGTGTGAGCCGTGGGGGCAAGAGATGCATAGGAAACGGCAGCAAGCAAAGATATAACAAAACACACAGTGATAGGTTAAAAACAAGGATAATCCAAATGAAATATTGAAACTTAAAAACACGAATTTAAAACCAATGTATAAATGGGGGTACTGGATATTATATCAGGGAAATGGCAGATGATGGACATGGAAAACATAATAAAATGTGTAAATAGATAAATGGACAGAACAGCATATTATATAACCATTGTGCAGAGTGCAATTCGATGAACAGATTAAATAGTCTAATATGGTGTATGTAAATACATCACATACTATACGTTACATAAATATGAACATATACATCATAATTAATTATTATGGCTGACTAATCAAGCCTCCCATGAAAACGTATAACACGAAGAGAGAACAGGGAACATATCCTGCTGGAATTAATATTGTTATGTATCATTAATCACTTTTATCAGTCACTGTTATTAAAGATAATACATGGATGCCCAATTGGGTGTTGAGGGATAATCTTGACCACTGAATAAAATCCTTTTACTTCAACTGGCTGCAGCCCCCATTGTTTGTTGAGCAGTGCACCGTCATTGGACCTCCGGGACCTCCCTCCTTCTTCACTACACCCAGCGTGATGCACGCATCCAGCTGACACAGAGCTGTGCTGCGAAGGGAGACTGACACTGGCATGTAAGGTATGTACCTATGTTTTCTGCTGGGGAATTGCCTAATACCTCTATGGTATATATAGAGCTTTTAGCAACCCTTCAGCATTATTGGTACTATTATACCTTGTCCAGATTGTCTGATAGAGTCTCCCCAGCACTTATGTATGCTCTACAGCACATGGATTACAAACAATAAGGCTGTTATCAATCCCCATGCCTGGGACAGCTGAGACCTGATTGGGGGCTTATACCCCTCACCCAATTGTCATTTACTGTTTAACAGGAGCTCGCTTACCCAGGACTGTTTATTCTTTTGCATATAGGGGGCTGCTCAATATACCAGTTCATCATTTATGAATTTTTAAACTGTTGTGGATCAATTAGAAGTTCATTTTTAAAATGGAGGAAACTGTTGAAGATGTAATTAATGACATTCCCAAAACCACCACCTTTGTCCAGAAATGTGCAGATAACAGCGGTCGCAAACGGAGAGCAGCACATGTCTTCTCAGGAACTTTGTCTAATACTTGTGAAGACACATTAGATTTAACTATGTACTTTGCAAGATTGGAAAAATCCCTAACAACCAATCTCAGACTCTGGTGGGACATCACAACCCTTGACAATTATATAATATCAAAAAGGATTCCCAGAGGTCTACGGATCAAAAAGATGCCCTCATTTGGCTTCCCCTCAAAGGGCTTTGAGATGGAATGGGTTAAAGCGCTGGATGACTGCTCCATGAAGCTTATGGATTTAATAATTAAAACCAAAATCCAGGAGAGGAATGTGATTAAAAAGACCATCAAAGAATTACAACAAAATATTCATATTTTCAGGGATATGGCGGACTTTGAGAAACTGGACAACAAATTGAGCAAAGATATTGACAAATTTGAAGATGACATCATGACAAAAAAGCAAATTAAATTTGACCGTGACAGAACAGACTATGAAAAAAAACCAAGTGTATACATGGCAGAAACCTCCCTCTACAAGGAATATGAATAGACAGGATAACACACAGAGGAGAAGTCCCAACCGCCGCCAAGAATATCAGAAGAAATCAACCCCCAAGAAATCCATCCTGAAAAGAACTACAGACAACTCAAGCATATCTGATGTATCCGATTATGAGACACGACAATCTACAGTCTCGTTCTCTACTGACGATGAAGCGGATCGAACAAAAGATTATACCGATTACGAAAACCGCCGTAGCAAATCTATAGAAGAAAATTCAACATCGTATGATTTAAGAAGCTCAAAACCGTCAAAAAACTGTACAAAAGGACAAGGCGCTCGTCCAAAAGAAGGGGCGCCAAACCGTGGAAAGAAGGACTTCTGACCAGTCCAACTAACGTAGTCAATATTTCAGGGGTTATGCTTTCGGATGGGGAAATGGCAGTGCTGGAGAAAGGTCTCAACTTTGCTATTAGTGGAGATTTTGACCTCTTCAGCACTGTCATCGACCTCCAGAAGTATATTAGGAAATTATCCTTGAAGAAATTTTTCCTTTCCAGGGCTGATAAACAGACTACAACCTTTACACATGAGAACAGAGATGGAGTAGATTGTTGCCCTCCTGTTGAAATACATGAGAGACCATCGTTTAGAGAATTCAGTGTCATTCAAGACATGGATGACCTACTTGATGAGCAAAAATCGGGTGAGTCATCCATGATTGATATAGAACAACAAGCAAGTTTTCTTATAGATAGCAAACACACTAATCTAAGGAACAAATCCATCTTTTGCCCCTCAGCTAACAGAGGGGCGCATATTGAAACATATGAAAAACTTGTAGAAAGGGATCTTCAGACACTAGCAAGGGGGTTTTCATTCACATGTGACACACACAGTAATGTCTCTAGAGAGGAAAGGACACATCTTAATTCACTAAGTAAGAGAAGTGATATTATTATTAAAAACGCGGATAAGGGTGGTGCTGTGGTGGTTATGCATGTAGAGCAATATCTTACAGAAGCTCTCAGACAACTCAATGATATAGAGTCCTACTGTAAACTGGACCATAACCCCACAGCCCCATACCTCACTGAGATCAGAGAGCTTTTGGAAATGGGCAGGGAACTAGGGGTTCTCACACAAAAATAATTTTTTTACATATATAATCAATGTCCTACGGTGCCTATTTTTCACCATCTCCCAAAGATCCACAAGTCTCTGGTTAACCCTCCTGGTAGACCAATTATATCGAGCATTGGATCTTTGGGAGATGGTTTATCTAGGTACGTAGATCAATTTCTGCAACCAATGGTCAAGACGCTTCCTTCGTATTTACGAGACTCCATTGATTTATTGACAGATATACAAAGAATTTCATGGTCACACACATTTCAATGGGTCACACTTGATGTGACCTCTCTTTACACCATTATTAATCACACTTTAGGTATTCAAGCCATTAGTTATTATTTAAATCACTCCAATATTCACCTGGCACAGAGCACTTTCATTCTTGACTCAATCATTTTTCTATTACAACATAACTATTTTTTATTCAATAACACATATTATTTACAGACACGTGGCACGGCTATGGGGACTTCCTTTGCACCCTCATATGCCAATTTATTTATGGGTTTTTGGGAAACCACTTTTATTTTTGGTGACACAAACCCTTTTAGACACTACATACACTTCTATCGTCGCTACATAGACGACCTTCTGATTATTTGGTCCGGGAGCACCGATGCACTACAGGAATTCTTTGTATATCTAAACAACAATACATTCAATTTGAAATTTACATCTAAAACACATGGGAGTGAGATTGACTTTTTGGATTTGCACTTATACATAGATGCAGAATCTAAAATACAGACAAAAATGTTTAGGAAGGAGAACTCTAGGAATTCCCTGCTTAGGGCCAACAGCGCACATCCACAATCTCTGATCAAAAGTATCCCGAAGGGACAATTTTCTAGACTCCGTAGACTTTGCTCAACAGATGAGACATTCAGGTTACAAGCTGCTGAATTATCAGAGAGGTTTAAACACAGGGGTTACAAAGATGAAGATATAACACACGCATATACACTTGCACTTAATGAGGATAGAACAACACTTCTCAAACAAAACAAATCAAAAAAACGACATAAAACATTCAAAGACTCTAGTACCACTGAAGACGTACCCTTATTCATTACTACCTTCTCCAGACAGGCACAACATATCAGAGCAATACTGACAAAACACTGGGATGTATTAAGAATAGATAAAGACCTAGAAAGATACATTCAAGATCGACCAAAGATGGTCTTTAGAAAAGCCCAAACTATTGGCAACAAAGTTTCCCCCAGTCTGTTTGATCCTGAAAGAAGGAAAAATGAGTCTAAAATGAAAGGCTTCTTCAAGTGTGGCTATTGTAAAATGTGCAAATATGCTACCCCTGTGAAACACGTCCAAAATATATACACAAAGAAAAAACATAATTTATCATCTTTTATGACGTGTAATACTAAGTTTGTAGTGTACACACTTAGATGCATATGTGGCAGCTCCTATGTAGGCAGGACGATTCGCCCACTTAAAGAGAGAATCACAGAACATGTGAGAACCATTTTGAAAAAAGATGAAAAATATCCTGTAGCACGCCATTTTCTGACATGTCAATCTGGTTCAATAGATAATTTCAGTTTTAGTGCAATTGAACACATATACCCGAACATTCGAGGAGGAGATAGAGAATCTCTCTTGAACCAACGAGAGATGTTCTGGATTTATGCCCTTGGGGCCATGTCACCCAGGGGCATGAATCTAGACTGGGAACTCAAACATTTTTTGCGATAACACATATGGATTTCCCTGCTATATATTTCCCTACATAATCAATATGGATATATGAACATCACACTATATCATTCAAATAGAATGTAATTTCATAGATATGTGTTCATTTGATCAATCATTATTTTAGTGATATATGGACTAGATTTCATGACAGGTTTGTGACATGTTAAATTGTAACCAGGAATTTATGTATCATTGGTGTTTGACTATTATTCATACATGGATGTATTAGGATTATCCCTCAACACCCAATTGGGCATCCATGTATTATCTTTAATAACAGTGACTGATAAAAGTGATTAATGATACATAACAATATTAATTCCAGCAGGATATGTTCCCTGTTCTCTCTTCGTGTTATACGTTTTCATGGGAGGCTTGATTAGTCAGCCATAATAATTAATTATGATGTATATGTTCATATTTATGTAACGTATAGTATGTGATGTATTTACATACACCATATTAGACTATTTAATCTGTTCATCGAATTGCACTCTGCACAATGGTTATATAATATGCTGTTCTGTCCATTTATCTATTTACACATTTTATTATGTTTTCCATGTCCATCATCTGCCATTTCCCTGATATAATATCCAGTACCACCATTTATACATTGGTTTTAAATTCGTGTTTTTAAGTTTCAATATTTCATTTGGATTATCCTTGTTTTTAACCTATCACTGTGTGTTTTGTTATATCTTTGCTTGCTGCCGTTTCCTATGCATCTCTTGCCCCCACGGCTCACACACAGTGAGTCAGCGACAGGGCATCCAATTGGTGGCAATGCTAGCCAATGGATGGCTCTCTCAGACTGAGTCTCGCGAGTTTTCGAGCTCAGTGATGTCATCGTTGGGGGCGGAGTTTGCACTATGTAATGGAGTAGCAGGCAGACGTGAATTTACTTTTTGATAAAGGGACGTTATGTCCTGAAACGCGTCAAAGTCACCATGTACTTCACCTTGACCACTGAATAAAATCCTTTTACTTCAACTGGCTGCAGCCCCCATTGTTTGTTGAGCAGTGCACCGTCATTGGACCTCCGGGACCTCCCTCCTTCTACACTTCTAAACCAGATCCGGTGATGGTACAGGGTAACGAAGAATACGAGATTCAAGCTTTACTGGATTCCCGTCTTTCAAGAGGTAAAGTCCACTTTTTGGTACATTGGAGAGGTTTTGGACCCGAAGAGAGGTTATGGGTACCCCTGAAAGATATTCATGCTCCAGGACTCCTCAAACGCTTCCGAGAGAAGTTTCCATCAAAACCATGGAAGGATCGTCCTGAGGCCGATCCTGAGGGGGGGGGGGGTACTGTGAGGAATCAGGGATCGTGGCGTCCGCGCCTTGGTTCCTCTGCTCCTATATTCACCCCTGCTGCCGTGGCGAGCGTCCCTCGCCAGCGCCACTCACCTCCGGCGGTTCTGGGGGTTCCCCGTCGTCCTCGGCATCTCCGTCTCCCAGCAGTACCTCACGCGGCCGCCATGTTGCCCGGGCGCGCACCTGAAGAGCGCGCGCCGGGCGAAGTTAATTTATTCACTGCTCTGGCAGTGAAGACCCGCCCCCAACACAGGAATAAGATCTCCTGTCAAGACAAGAGTCCTCACCTGCCTGCCAATCAAGGGAACCTATCCAGGATGGCTACACGCAGTCCTCCAGGTCTGCCTTCACTTCTGATTGGTCAGCCACACTTTATAATGCCAGTCCTTCCTATCATTCATTGCTCGACATAGTTTTCACTTGGATTACTACTCTGGCGTTTTCTCTCTTATTCTCTCAGGTTACGACTTGGCTTGGCGGACGTCTCTCTCTGGCTCTCGACCCCTGCTTGGACAAACGACCTTCCAGAATTCTCCAATCCCAGACTTTGGCTAACGGCAATGACAACGGCATTTCTACACCGGTACCGGCAAGTATTGCTAGCTAAATAACACCTGGCCTGGCAACGCCAAATCACCACACTCCGGACACGCTCCCTTTGCTGCGGGTGCGTGCTTCTATACGTTCCTCACCTCAGTGAAAGGAACGGGTCTGGTCTGCGGGCAGCACCGGCGTAACAATGAGTTTATGGGAATCAGACCTACAGGAAACACTAGAGGACGAGGACTGGACAGAAATTTTCAAGGCGGCCGCCAGCAGCTCCATCTGCACGACATTGAAGGAGAACTCATATAAGGTATTGTTGAGGTGGTATCTCACCCCAGTCAGATTAGCTAAATTTATTAAAGGTGCTTCCCCGCTCTGCCCACGGCAGTGCGGGGAACAGGGGGATCTGGTACACATGCTGTGGTCCTGCCCAAAGCTTATGCCAGTTTGGCAACAGATTCGAGATTGGCTATAGAGGATCTTGGGCCTCCAAATTCAGCTAGACCCGTGGCTGTTCCTCCTAGGCAGACCCACTGACGAAGTCTCAAGAATGGGGAACAAATTAATAGCACATTTTGCAACAGCTATGCGGTGCGAGACCGCAGCATTGTGGAACCAGAACGCAATTACATCAATAGACAAAATTAGAAATCGAATTTGGTTTGTATGCCAGATGGAAAAGTTAACGAGTCTGGTTAACAATACTGGCGAAAAATTTGAAAAAGTCTGGCTGTATTGGCTAGCCCAGACGGATATCCTGGGGCTGAGTAATGCCACCATCTGGCTTTAATAGGACAAAATGAGTTCTCCTTGGATGCACATACAAGACGACAGAACAGATTCATAGGACTAACGGTAGGCCCCACCCCCTATAGGGAGCTAGGTCTAAGCTGACGCCTCTAAAACCTCAATAAGTGGGAGAACTACAATAACAAGGGCAGGTGGTGTCCGTCCGACAGAAGAGATCCAGGAAGCGAATGGGAGCGCCTCCTCAACTGCCCCCCTCCCCCCCCTCTCACCTCCCCTTATCCCTCTACTTGTCTATGTCCTGTCGTCTTCCCTTCCCTCTGTCTGTTAAATGTTGTATGTCTGATGTTGAGTCTGTCCACCAGGACAACGCAATGTAATGTGTTCGTATGATTTATACTTGAAAATAATAAAAAGAAAGTTGGAAAAAAAACAAAAAAAAAAAACACTAATAAAACAGCAAATTTGGCTTTTATAACCCAGTTTAATCAAATGGCACCTAATATACAGAAAATTTTCAAAAAACATTGGCCGTTTCTAAGAAAAGATAAAGAATTAGAAGGCATTTTACCAGAACATCCACAAATTATATTTACAAAAGCACCCAATATACAGTAAGACACAAGTTGGCACCAAGCTGTCCATCACTGCAACCCACTCATCGGAAGATTACTCCATACACGGGATACTTCACTTGCAATAGATGTACCGCTTGCAAATATAGCACAAAAAAATAATATTTGTATCAAATAACACATAAAAAAATTATAAAATAAAACAACACATTACGTGTAATAGTTCTTATTTTATTTATTTGCTTGAATGTCCATGTGGTTGTCCATGTGGTCTGCAGTATGTGGGTATGACCACCAGATCAGTTAAAAGACGCTTACAGTATATGAACACATATATAATATCAAAACTGGTTTAGCAACACATAACGTATCAAATCATTTTCTTCAAGTGCACGGACAGAACCCCAAAGGCTTAAAATGTATTGCAATAGAGACCATCACTCCACATTGGAGAGGAGGAAATGTTGTGAGCCTACTGGGGAGGAGAGAATCCTTCTGGATTTATGAATTGCGCACTCTATCCCCATTAGGCCTCAACGTGGATTTTGATCTAAAGGCATTTTTGGTTGGCTGAACCTGCACTGTATACATATAGTTTATCTATCTTTTGCAATATATCCATACGGTTATTTGAGAATACATTGTTAATGAATATTTGTTATATTTGACAATCCTGTGGTATATAAGATAACTAATGGTAAATACTGTTTACATCTATTTGTAAAATATTTTTAACTCCAAAGTTTATGTCATGTATTGTATGTTTATTGTATGCTCACAGCACAAATTAAATTTACTTATTAAATATATTAAGACACACACACCACTTTATCTAATTAAAAAAGATATTTATTTTTAAGTGATTCACCATTTCACATTAGTAAATATATTACACAATGTATAAGTTTAATTATGCATTTCACACTTGATTAAGTCATATATATATATTAGTAGTTTATTAAAACACTCATTATATGATTATATACATATGGTTATATCAGACACCCATTCATTTGTACTTTACACATATTATTTATATATTTTTTTATATTGCTTAAATAAGGTTGTTTTCTATTAGTATTTTGTATGTCTTGTTTGTTAACAGCTGAGCTATCAGACCCCAGCAGCACGACTATTACTGGCAAGGACTACTCAATGCACATGTGTTTAAAAACACAGCACGATCACTAACTGTTGAGTCCGCCCATATGCGCATGTGCATAAGTCTGCAGGTGAAAACTAATTAATTAATTAATGGACGCTCTATTTAAAGGACTTCTGCACCATTTGGTTGGCGATTCCCCTCTCCACGATAACAGAAGCGAATCAGCGTTTGCTGGCTGTCAGCTAGCTGTTTGTTTGGGATACCCGAGACGAATCTGCTGCTGCCGATCCGGGAATAGCTGCATGTTCTCTCCAGTGTGCTGAGTGAGACCGTCCGCAGACACGCCGGCTGGCGTGCATGCTTTAAATTCGCGGAGACGCCCAGGAGCAGCTGGCAGTTACTACCACAGAGAGGGGATACTCTCAAATTTATCCACCGCGTGCCTGTATCATCTATCTGGTGAGTGGGCATTTCAACCGATTCCATCGGTGCTGCAGTGTGCCTATCTAAATATTTCATTGTCCAATAATATATTAATATATTAATAATTTTTTATATTCCATGTATGTTTTTTGATATGTTATATTAAATGTTTTTATTTTAATTTTTTCACCTGTCTGATCTCTCAGCTGATCAATATCTGTTATATATGCAGTTTGTCTTAAATGTTGTTTGTCTTTGTACCATACAGTATTATGCTATGTATTGTGCTTTTTCTTTTATTTTAAGCACACCTACTGGAGCCATTTCCTGATCGTCCAACAGGCTTGATTTTTATATCCTTTATGTTATTTTATTTATATAGGCGCCTATAGATACATATTCCTTTTCCACAGATTGAATATCGTAATACAGTAAGATGGTTTTTGCAGGCTTGTGGAGAAAAAAAAAAAAAAAATTACAATAAAAAAAATTTAAAAAATTTTTTTTGTCACTCACTCAGGCAAGCAAGCAGTGGTGGGCGAAGTTACAGGCGCATGCGCAGTAAATTCCTGCTGTCATGCAGGAATGTGATTGAAACCAGACACACGCTCAAAGGAATGGTGTGGGAGAGATGTACTGCATTGCACAGAAGATAAGAAGTTGAAATACTCTGCAGTGCAGTTAATTATCCTGAACGAGGGGAGAGCGCTGTATATGCCGAAATGTGACACTGTTACAGTACTGTACACGCCTATGCGTTTCAACAATTTTCAAATGAGACATACCGTACAGCAGCACAGCACTGCAAATGCATGTATACTTTAAATATGCAAATTAACAATTACTGCACGCGCACACACAGACTGTGTACTGACGTAGGTTGAACCGCGAAGGTATTAGACTTCCAAGACAACAGCTCGCAAACGCCCCCCTGAGTTTTTACATGGCATTGCAGTATTGCAGACAGCGAGAATAAAATGCTAATATCACAAGCGCGAAAATAACGCAGTTCACTCCGGGCGAAAACGACACAAAACCGCACATAACCGGGATAATCTGAAAATCATGGATCTAGCCGATTTAGACTAAAGGAGGTCACCACTGTACTACACCAAAATAAACAGTGATGTGAAAAAATATATCAATAGTATTTAACAAACAATATGTATAAGCAACAGTGAACAGTGAATTAAGCAAATAAATAAATAAAGGCAAAACAACTTATCACTCGACCCTGTAGAAAAGACTGTTTCAAAAGTCTAGAAGATGCACTGTTGATGGAAATCCAAGGGAGTGTCGCCGAGTGCCCAAAAAAGAGGAAATGTGGATACTGTAATACAGTAAAAAAACGTAATAATAAATTGGTAAAGAGCTTCCAAATTCCTACTCACAAACAAAGTAGAAATAGGAGCATTTGTGCCAGTCTGGAACTATAATTCACCCCGGTCTGGAGGTGTGGTATATAGGTCAGCAATCTCAGAGAAAAGAGAAAACAGTCATGGTGCAGATCAAAATGACAAAATGTATCAATAAGAAGCTCACAAATGGAGGCTTACGGCAGTAAGAGAAGTAAAAGCATTGAACAGATGTGTCTTTAGTGCGTCGCAGCTCTCACCACCCGGTACACATTGCTACAGCTCTCGCGTGTGTCACTTCCGGTTCGTGACGTCACAGCTCACCGGAACGGAGGACACCACCAAAGATCCCACTGCTTCTCTCCTCCTCTAAGATGGCTAACGAGCCGAACTCTACGTGTTTCGACGTAATGACGTCTTCATCATATTGGGCCACCAGAAGGTTCGCCGAATCAGATCAGTAGTCTTCTTAACGCCGGGTGGCCGGCAGATCTTGAAGAGTGACCCCATTCAAGAATTTTGAGATGAAAACGAGGGGCTGCGTAAAGACGACCATCAGGGACTTCTAGTCCTTCGGTAACCTGTGCTTGAGACTCCAAAATCTTGTCCAGAATGTCAAAGGAGGCGGCAGAGATAAACAATTGGGGGGACAGAATACTCTCCGGGACTTCTTGTGACTTTTCCTCATAACTAATGGGATAATGCATCCGCTTTGATGTTCTTTGTCTCAGGAATATAAGAGATGATGAAATTGAACCTTGAGAAGAACAACGCCCAACGAGCTTGACGGGGCCCAAGTCGACGTGCACCCTCAATGTAAGAGATTTTTGTGGTCCGTCAGGATTAGAATGGGTTCCTTGGTTCCTTCCAGGAGATGTCTCCACTCTTGTAATGCCATCTTGATGGCCAACAACTCCCTATTCCCCACGTAGTAATTTCTTTCTGCTGACAATTTTTTTTAGAAAAGAACCCACATGAGTGTAGTTTATCTTCAGGGGTGGTTCTTTGAGAGAGAACCGCACCGACTCCTACGTCGGAGGCGTCAACTTCCAAGGTGAAGGGGAGGGTGGGGATGGGATGTCGCAGAATGGGAGCCGAGACAAAGGCTCTTTTAAGAGACTCAAAGGCCTGGCTGGCCTCCAATAGCCAAGAGGAAGGGTCGGCCCCTTTTTTGGTAAGGGCCGTTATGGGTGCCACCAAGGTAGAAAAACCAGCAATAAATTTCCTATAATAGTTTGCGAATCCGAGGAAACGCTGAATCGCCTTTAAAGAGTTAGGTTGAGGCCATTCAAGTACAGAATTGAGTTTCTCCGGATCCATGGTGAAGCCTTGATCCGAGACAATATATCCAGGAAGGTAGTTGAGGATTGGTGAAAGACACACTCCTCCATTTTGGCGTAGAGCTTGTTGGCCCGTAAACGAAAGAGCACCATCTTGGTATGGAGAATGTGTTCCTCGAGGGTTTTGGAAAAAATGAGGATATCATCCAATTAGATAATCACAAAAGAATTCAATAGATCACGAAAAACCTCATTCATAAAGTCTTGGAAGACTGCAGGGGCATTGCACAACCCAAACGGCATCACCAGGTACTCATAGTGACCGCTGCACGTGTTGAACGCGGTCTTCCACTCGTCTCCACTACGGATGCGAATCAGGTTAAATGCACCCCGTAGATCAAGTTTAGAGAAAATCGTCGCACCCTGTAGCCTATCGAAGAGCTCCGGGATAAGAGGCAAAGGGTAGCGATTCTTGATAGTAATCTTGTTTAGGCCACGGAAATCGATGCACGGACGATGCGTCCCATCTTTCTTTTTTACAAAAAAGAATCCTGCTCCGGCGGGAGAAGTGGACTTCTGGATGAAGCCTTTTTGGAGGTATTCTGTGATATACTTGGACATGGCCTCCGTCTCAGGCAAAGATAAAGGATAGGACCTGGCTTTAGGAAAAGGGGCACCCGGAATTAAGTAAATCGAGCAGTCGAACGGATGATGAGGGGGAAGCTCCTCGGATTTGGCCTTACTGAAGACATCCAGGATCTCCGAATAAACGTCCGGTAAGGGTGGCGTGTTGCGGGGGAGCGGTTTCCAAGGCGGCCAATACCGCAGTAGACGGAGAAGACAATTCCACCTGGGAGGATCTCCATTAAACGGGAACCTCGGACCTCCAATCGATGATGTGATTGTGTTGTTGCAGCAATGGTAAGCCCAGAATGATTTTAATCGAAGGAGAATGGATGACATCAAAAGAAATTAGTTCTAAATGTCCATTATTCATAGAAAGTTCAATGGGAAATGTCTCTAAGGAAATAAAGGCTGGCTGCAAGGGTCGACCATCGATCGCCTCCAATCCGACCGGTAAGGCCTTCTCCATGAGAGGAATGTTGTGCTGGTTAGCAAAAGCCTGATTTATGAAATTCCCTCCGGAACCAGAATCAAGGAAGGCCAGAGCGGGGGTTTGAATACTGGCGTACTTAAGGAGGACAGGCAGTAAGAGATGTTTGGGAAAGCCCTGTGCAGGAGAGGGAAAAGAAGAGATGGTACCCAGTGAGATTCCCTCATACCTCATTGGGCGTTGGTGTTTCCCGGCCTCAAGGGACAACGCGGTAGGATATGTCCAGGAGATCCACAATAGAAGCACAGGCCCTTGTTTCTGCGACGTAATCGCTCCATAGAAGGAAGTAGATGACTGCCCAGTTGCATGGGTTCCGGAGCGTCCAATGATGGTAGAACAAGAGCAAGAGACCTGGAATTAGAATAGATGGAAACAGAAGTACGAGGATGTTGATGTTCAACCCGCCTCTCCATGAGTCTTTGATCCACCCTGATGCATAAAGCGATAAAGGCCTCCAGTGAGGATGGCCTCTCACGAGCTGCCAGCTCGTCCTTTAAGGATTCCGAAAGACCCTGCCAGAAAGCTGCGGAAAGCGCCCCGTCATTCCAATCAGTCTCAGGCGCGATAGTCCGGAACTCCAGAGCATAACGAGCCACTGATCTCCGCCCCTGCGAAATGTGGAACAGGGAGGAAGCAGCCATATCACTACGTCCAGGTGTGTCAAAGACTAAACAAAATTCTCGTTTAAAGTTAGGGAAAGTGTAAGTGAGTTCAGGTTTCAGCTCCAAGATTGGAGAAGCCCAGGCCAGGGCGTCCCCATTGAGAAGAGAAATATATAAGCTACCTTGGTACGATCCATGGGAAAGCGAGAAGGTGACAGTTCGAATTGTATCTCGCACTGATTCAAAAACCCACGGCATGCAAGCGGGTCCCCTGTATATTTACTGGGCATAGGGATACGCAACTCCGAAGACCCTGTTCCTTCACGAGAGATAGTGGGAGAGATAACAGAACTGGAGACATTAACCTGGGGAATCTGGATGGTTAAGGTAGAAACCTATTGGTTAAGAGCGGTGACCTGGTTGTCCAAGAAGGTAAAGTGTTTGGATATGGTAGTTAGGGTATCTTCCATCTCAGGGGGGTCTGGGTCTGATGGGCTCTGCATAATGTAACGCTCGGCCTGCCCACAAGCCAGATGAAACCCCAGGACTGAGGTGGAAAGGAGTTATACCACACACCTAACAGTAAACGGGGGCACTGCCGGAGTGTGGAAGTAGCGTAGATGGTCCGGGTAACAAAAATAGAATAGATACCGTACTTGCCAACTCCAGCGGTGGAAGGTAAGTCCGTAAGCCAATGGTCGTGGGATGGAGAAAGCAGCGTAGTAGAGTGTCCGTAAGCCTGGGTCGTGGAGTGGAGAGAGCAGCGTAGTAGATTGTCCGTAAGCCGTGTCCAGGGGATATAGAAGTCTGCAAGTTTGAAAGTCCAAAGCCAAATCCAAGGGGTTCCAGAGAGCAGCGTAAACAAAGTCCAAAGCCAAAGGTTAAATCCAGGGAGGTCAGCAGAATATCCAGGGACAGGAACAGGAACTGAAAGAGAGAAGGGGCCAGGCAACAGCAGACAGCACCAAGGTACAGAAGCTATGCAGAGCAAGGAGGAAATGGTGAAGCACTCCTAAATCCTTCTCCATCAAGGATTCCCCCAATTTATCCCCATTTAATTTGTAAGTCGCCTTTTTATTCTTGCATCCCAAATGCATAACCTTACATTTATCTTTTTTAAACCTCACCTGCCATTTACCTGCCCACATTTCCAGTCTCTCCATGTCCTTCTGGAGAGAAATTACATCATGCTCGGATTCTACTACCTTACACAATTTAGTATCATCAGCAAAGATGGAGACTTTGCCTTCGATGTCAACCTCAAGGTCATTAATAAACAAGTTAAAAAGCAGGGGTCCCAGTACCGATCCATGAGGTACTCCACTCACGACTTTAGCCCAACCTGAAAATGTTCCATTTATGACAACCCTCTGTTGTCTGTCCTTTAACCAGTTTTCAATCCAGGTGCATACATTATTACTGAGTCCAATTTGCCTTATTTTTTACACCAACCTCTTGTGTGGAACCGTATCAAAAGCCTTTGCAAAATCTAAGTAGACCACATCAACTGCATTACCCTGGTCTAAATTCCTACTTACCTCCTCAAAGAATCAAATAAGGTTAGTTTTGCATGATCTATCCTTCATAAATCCATGCTGACTATTACTAATGATTTTATTTTCCATTAGGTATTCCTGAATATTATACCTTCAAGTAGTTTCCCCACTATTGAAGTCAGGCTTACAGGTCTGTAATTCCCCGGTTGCGATCTAGCTCCCTTTTTAAATATAGGCACCACATGTGCTTTACACAAATCTTGTGGTACTCAAACTGTGGAAATTGAGTCCTTGAATATTAAATGTAATGGTTTGGCTATTACTGAAACGAACTCCTTGAGAACTCTTGAATGTATGCATCTGGGCCAGGTGCCTTATTTACTTTAATTTTTTCAAGACGCTTATGAACTTCTTCCTCAGTTAACAAATTGTTCATTAATATGGAGGATGTGGCTTCCTCCGGCGGCACTACTTTTAATATTGATTCTTCCCTGGTAAACACATAGGCAAAGAATTTGTTTAATACCTCTGCTTTTTCCTTATCTCCAATAATCTGCCTGCACATCTCACACTGAAAGGGTGTAAGGAATCCGCTCCGCAGGTTACTGGTTGCCTTACCTTGCAGACGTGCAGTCCTGGAGCACCTCTCCTGATGTTTGCTGCAGCCTGGATTCACTCACCAAAGCTATACACACTCCCTCTGGTATCTACTGCATCTGTGCAGCCTATCACTGCAACCTAGACTTGCATTCATTCATTGGAGCAGTACCTTCACACCCCCCTCCGGGGATTGGCCCGCTGGCCTTTAAGTACTGTCTTCCCATAATGCTCCCTGCCGAGCATAGTCCTAAATGGATGTCTACTGTTTTGCCACAAGCCCTCGCTTGTTCTCCTTTGCTGATACCAGGTTCCGCCCTGCGTCCTTCAGCTTCCTTCAAGCCGCTTGTTCTCCTATGCTGATACCAGGTTCCGCTCTGCGTCCTTCAGCTCCCTTCAAGCCGCTTGTTCTCCTATGCTGATACGGAGGTATCCCCTGCGTCCTTCAGCTTCTGTTCTCCTGTGCTGAAGCAGAGGTTTCGTCCCTGCGTCCTTCAGCCTCCTGGATTCCTGCACTGAAGCGGATATTTCGTCCCTGCGTTCTGCAGTCTCCTGGATTCCTGCACTGAAGCGGAGGTTTCCCTGTGGATCTTCAGCTTCCTGGTTCCTGGGGCCTACTCTTTCCCTAATTTAGAGAGGCCGTGTCCTGGTTCCTGCGCTGTTACAGAGGATTCCCCAGCCGCTCAGGACTCTTGCGCTGTAGCACTGGTGCACCCGGGCAGCAAAGCGGTGTGCTATTCTGGTCTGCCTACCATCTCCTGTGACCAGTACCATGGGCCATGGTCGTCGCTCGTGCAGAGGCCAACCCCGCGCTCCTAAGCTGAAGCGGGGCTCTCCTGACTACCTGTTGCCGAACTTTTGCCTGAACAATGTTTATCCTGATATCTCCTGTCCTGACCCTGGCTTGTACAACGACGACGCTGTCTTCTCCTTTCCTGATCCTGCTACGTTTGACAACGAACTGCGCAATCCGGATCAGCCTGCGCGGTCTCAGGTCGGTGCTTTTACAACCCCACCTCAGCCTCGCGGTCCGACCCTGGTTTGTGGCGAGCAGAACCCTGACAAAGGGTCCTATATTTTCTTTTCTTATTTTTTTGTGATTAAGGTACTTAAAGCGCTTTTTAGGGTTGACCTTACTTTCTATTGCAATCCTTTTTTCATTATCCATTTCCCCCCTTTTTAGGGGTGACCTTACATTCTATTGCAATCCTTTTTTCATTATCCATATCCCCCTTGCATTGGCAAGGTAGCATTGGCATCTTAAGAGTGATGCATTTAAAGTGATCATTTTAAGTGACAATAATAGTTAGACTATAGTTATATATCTACTTTCTTCATGCATGACCAATAACCTCAGCAGATATGACATGGATCTAATTGAATTCTCTTCACAGGTATGTCCCTGATATGCAAGTCCTGTTTTGAAAGAATTACCCTCCTGGCTTGTACTATTGTTCTCTTGGTATGTTCCTGATATGCAAGTCCTGTTTTGAAAAAATTACCCTCCTGGCTTGTACTATTGCTCTCTTGGTATGTTTGTATATCAAAAAGTGGAATATTTTTTTTCCCTCTTAACTGTTTGCTGTTAATTGACCAACTGGAACAAGCTGATTTATTGGGGCGGGGGGAGGGTCATGTGACTGCTTTAGATGTATAAAACACATATCCCCCTTGCACTGGCAAGGCAGCATCGGCATCTTAAGAGTGATGCATTTAAAGTGATCATTTTAAGTGACAATAATAGTTAGACTATAGTTTGACTAGAGTTGACTGGGGACTATATCCTTTCTGCAAACTCTTACTCAAGGCAACAAACAGTGAGCTTATATGACCACACGTTGATCCCATGCTTGTTAACCTGCATATTTTAACCCCACACCCCTTTACAACTTATTTCACTGCAGCCTCTCCCAAAACTGACTGCACAAAAATACCTCCCATACCAACTCAGCCCACTGAAACCCAGAACTGACTCTAGCATTGCAATGCAGCAACACATTTGACAAGGAACAGGCACACCCCTGCTGTTTAGTCGGCACACACTCACAATAGCTCCATGCAGCACTGCCTACCTCTGGCATCATGAACCTGCTATGTATCTTAACTTTTTTCTTTCTCCTGGCCTCATGGAGATGTTACTCCCTCTATCCACTACAAACTCCTCCATCCTGGCCCACACCCAACATCACCATACACCCTGGACTACTCAAAAGCCTTGCACTATCTACTGAATGTTGGTGGAGAACTCTAACAACCAGCACACCAACCACTGCTCACTCTAACGCAAACACCACAAATTTACAACTTGCAAACAACTACCCAAATTTCTGCTCATACTATTACTCTCTTTAGCAGGTGATATTGAACCTAACTCAGGTCCTCCCATTTTAAATCTGTCCCATGCCCCTGAGAATTCCACCTTTAAATTACAAAAAGGGCTATCTGTCGCCCATATAGATATTCGGAGCCTGCTGCCCAAACTGGATGAACTAAGGGCATGGTGTCTTATGCATAAACCCAAAGCCATCGTTCTTACAGAAACATGGCTAACCCATAAAACCCCTGATGCAAATATCACCATTCAGGGATACTCCATTTTTAGGAGAGATAGGTCAAAGAGAGGAGGAGGGGTGTTATTTTATATTGCAGACACATTACAATTTACACTGTTAAATTGCCCCCCAAGCCCACCCTCTTTTGAAATTCTAGTTGGCAAAATCTGCCTCCCCTTTTCTAAGCCCATCTTGCTCGCTGGCATCTACCGCCCCCCTAAAGCCCCTCTACAATCCCTGGCTGATATCACCCAGTTTCTTGGCTCCATTTCCTCTCTGAACGAGAAGCGTGAGCTGCTAGTTCTTGGGGATTTCAACTTTAACTGGCTTGACCCTAAAAACCATAAAATCCAGATACAACTCAAGTCACTTAACCTATCACAGCTCATTTCCCAACCCACACGGACAAATGAAATCGCATAACCATTTCTTGCTAGACTGGATTCTCTCCTCAAACCCCAGCAGAATCCAATCCTCTGGCATCCTTCCGGACATTTTCAGTGACCATGCAATAGTGTACCGTGTAAGGAAAATGAAAACGCCCCATTCAAGCCCTAAAGTTCTCCTCACTAGAACATTTAAAAACTTTTACCCACAACAGTTTCTTGATGACCTTACCAACTGCCCATGGCACAGAATCGATTTAATTCCCGACCCTGATTCTGCGCTCGACTATTTCCAATCCGAGTTCTTAAAACTCTGCGATACCTATGCTCCACTATGCAAAATAAGGGTACGGGGAGGCCATCTTCCATGGGTTACAACTGACATTATTGCACTCTACCAGCTCAGGGATACCTTGTGCAAAAGCTACAAAGTAACTGGCACTACCAAGGAACTCAATCACTACAGATGCCTGCGGAACATGTGCACAAGGCAAACAAGGCATGCAAAGGCACAATATTACTCTGACAATCTCCACCAAAATACATCAAACCCAGCTAACTTCTGGAAGGTAATCAACAACATATTCCAGCCTCCTAACCATCAACAACCAAGTAATATCACTAAGGGGGATATTACTCTGACAAACCCCACTGACATTGCAAATGCATTCAATGATTACTTTGTGGGGTGTGCCACTAACTTATTAGCGAAACGCAGCCCAAACCACAAACCTGAATCTCATCCTGGGAGTGCCCACATAGCCCCACCCCCTCCCAACACTGCCCACAATTTTCAATTAGGCCCAGTATCTGAAGAGGAGATTACACAAGCGCTCCTCAAACTAAAACTAAGCAGCCAATGCGGACCTGACTTACTACAATCTAGGTTCCTACGGCTTGGTGCCCCAGCCATTGCCAAAACAATTGCTTCCATGGTCAACTCTATCCTGTCTGCAGGCCATATCCCTAAGACCTGGAAAACTGCTAGAGTTGTCCCAATCGTCAAAAGTGGGGACAAAAACTGTCTCAAACTACAGACCAATCTCCCTTCTCCCAATCCTATCCAAAGTCATGGAAAAATGTGTCCAGTCCCAACTAAGCGATTACAATAACAAGACAAATTTCCCTAGCCAATTCCAATCTGGCTTTCGCCCCAAACACTCTACCGTATCTACCCTGCTAAAAGTTTGCAATGAAATCCAGTGGGGAATGGAATGTGGTCAACTCACTGGTGCAACATTCCTAGATTTTGCAAAGGCTTTTGATACTGTTGATCATGCTATCCTGCTTATCAAACTCCAGAGCTCTCGAATAGGGAAGCATGCTTTAAACTGGTTTCAGTCCTACCTATCAGGTAGATCCCAACATGTGTCCATCTCAGGCTCTAACTCCAACCCCCTGGATATGCCCTGTGATGTCCCACAAGGCTCTGTTCTGGGGCCCCTACTCTTCTCAGTGTTCATCAATTATCTTCCACAGCTTGTAAGGAAGCTTCAATATACGTGTATGCAGAGGACACAATCTTATATGCACACAGCCATAGCCTCTCCGACCTTGAACACGTACTTCAGTCTGACTTTTTGAGACTCGAAAACTGGATTACCCAAAACAAACTGTTTTTAAACACTGACAAGACTGTAAAAATGGTATTTGGGACCAAGACTACATTTTTAAAGCTTCCAGCGACTGAGCTCCAGATTAGAACCAACACCAACACCACCCTAACTCCTGTTACTAGTTTTAAATACCTGGGCAAGTGGTTGGACTCCCACTTAACATTCGGAATGCACATTGATACCCTGACAACCAAGGCCTATGCCAAACTTTGGGTACTTTACAGGAACAAATCCTCCCTAAGTCTCCTGGTCAGAAAGCGTATCGCATAGCAGATGCTAATGCCAATTATTGACTATGGAGAAATAGTATATGGCTCGGCACCTCAAACCCACCTTAGCAAACTTGACACCCTCTACAATTCAATTTGTCATTTTGTTCTCCAATGCAACTATAACACACATCTTTGCGAAATGCTCAAAGAACTAGATTGGTCATTACTCGAGCCTAGGTGCAAAGTTCACCTTTCCTGTCTTGCCTTTAAATTCTTTATGGGCAAACTACCCAGCTACCTGAACAAGCTCCTCACCCCTACCACATGCAGCACCTATCACCTGAGATCAGACTCCAAAAGACTATTCATGGTCCCAAGGCTCAACAAAGTATCCGGCCGTTCCTCCTTCTCTTACCGTGCACCCCAAAACTGGAACAACCTACCAGAGACTCTCACATCTACATCAATGGAATAAATTACAATTTGTTTTACTTCTTGGTTTTGCTCAATGAATGATCCCGGTATGAAGGTGTAAATTCCCTGGTCTCCCATGACAAGCTATACATAAGGCTGTGAGGATTTTAAAAGTCTGGTTTGCAGTGTGTGGGGGATACGGCTAGTAGGAATAAAAGTATAGATTCTCATTCTATTCAACATTACCAAAATGACTTAGACAGTATAGCAGTGTAAAGCATATTTTATTTGACAGATATGTTTAAAGTGTATAAATGCTATTAATTGAAATTAAAATACTATTATTTAAAATACTATTATATAAAAAATTTAAAATTTAAAAATTAAGTAATAACGTCGATTATTTTAATTTTTAATTTTAAATATAATATTATTTTAAATACTGTAATAGTATTTTAATTTCAATAATAGTATTTTTATCATATATCCTATATGGATTGTCCATATATTTCCTGCTGTCAAGGGTTCTTCCCAAATCTCTGGACCACCCCAAACTAGCTCACCGTGTATCTTCCAATCTCTCTCTTTACAACATGCCATGTTCTAAGTTCTTTGTAAGAGGTCCAACTGTAGGTATAAAGAAACGGAGCCTCTCTGGTTTCTTGAATCACCATTATTATTTTTATTTAGCAAATTGGCTGAAACCATCTGTCCCTTGATGTTGGAGGACGACATTATGTTTGGGTTTAGATGAAGCTGCTGCCCACGCTGACCTTTTATATGTTATCTGGGCTGATCCATCTGTTAACCATTCAATCTCCCATTGCTCCACGTTTAAATCTTCATATGGGGGCCTAATAACCTTGATTGTAGCAATGCTTGCACTGTGTCCCCTATTTCTTTGTGTCCCCCTTTCAAATGTAATTGTTTCAAACATTCAGGCTGTGCTGGAGTGGATATTCGTATGGGGGTCCATTTGGCATGCCCTCTTATTATTTCCTTGATCGCCCGTAAATAATAGGCCTTATGAGGGAACCCAAATGTGAACACCCCCCCCACTCCGTTTTGTATGCTTTGACCCAGCAACACATCTATGCCCAGCATGTTTTCTGGGATTTTGGTTACAACTAAACTGCTGGTGAAAGAGGGACTTTTATTGATTGCCAAGAGCATTGCAACCCAAACTGATGGCCCCACCTAGACCCTCTATATGTACTTCTTCTCCTTTGTCCCTATCAGGGTTACCGTGTATGATTGTCACCTCAGCCATAAGGGTTTGGCCACCTCCCACTCATCCAGGGGGGCGTGGATTGTGTCAGTCAAGACTTTCCAGGGGTATAAGGACAGGGCAGACGGCTTGACTCTGTTACCCCCCACACTGTCTTCACTATCCATCTTATACACACTGGCTATGTTTTTTCTGTCTAGATTCTTCCACTTTTTGTTAGCCGCTTGGCAGTGGGTTTACCATCTATTTCCTCCTGTGGGACCCCTGCCTTCAATAAATCCACCCACATCTGTTTACCAGTAAAGAAGTGAGTACAAAAGTCGATGTACCCCAGAGAGGATTCACCACAACACTAATTTAAAATATAACCTTTATTTTTTATTACTTAAAACATATATTACTGAGTGTTTGTGTAACTGTGTTCTAAAAAGAAATTAAATTGAAATTAAACAAAGTATCTAAATCTCCTCAAGTGTATGACCACTTAGACATTTAATTCAATTGTCAAGTGGTGGAGAATAGTAGGTACACATCAGCACGGGTGAAATAATCCACCAAAGATCAGTGAAACATTCTCAGTAGATAAGACCTTAGTAGTGATACTGAAACTGAGTTGGCTAATAATTAGATCACAGTGGTAATAGCCAATTCCCAGAGAATCCCCTAAATTAGTAGGGTGGAGAATGCCTGGTATAAAGTCCAAAAGTGCTTAAAGTAACTAAAGTATCAAATTGATACCTAATAGCATAACCAACACCACACTCAAAATAATAAATGTATATATAATGTTGTTTGTAAAATCCAGTGAATGTTAACACTACACAGAGTGCCACAGACCTCCACAACTGTGGACAGCTAACAGCAAATCTGAATGAACATACATATATGTATGGTATAGTCAATATATAATAGACTGAGTGTGGTGACAGCACAGGGTGCCTCAAAGGAGTAACAGTGTTGAGCTCCAAACAGCACTAGTAAAAGAAGTGTGGTAGCCTCAAGTATCTTACTCCCTTGTATCAGACCCCATACAGCTGCGACACCCTTTATTCTAAATCAGCTGAAGCAGCGCCGCTCTGATAACCGCGGCCAGACGAGCTCTGTTTTCTTATTTTTCCGAGTGGTTTTTGTTATGTTACCGTTCGCTTTTTTAGCGTTGTCTGCAATACTGCAATGCCATCATGAAACTCAGGTTGGCGATCACGAGCTTAAAAAGTCTAATAGCAGTTCAACCTGCCGTACATTTCTGCAAGTCTGTGTGTGCGCGCGCAATTATTGTTCTGTAAATTGGAATATTTATATTTGAAGCAGAGATTAATTAATGTTCCGTGTTCATACAGTATACAGTAGTAGTACTGTATGAGGCTCCTTAGGGAAAAGAAGTACATTGTTACAAAAATATACCGTCGCGTCTTCTTCCGAAAATAACATTACCACAATTCTATATGTATTATTTATTAATCAAAACTTTTACTAGGCTTGCTTTTCTTTTCATACTGTTTTTATTTTATGCGCATGCGTGTATGTCTCATTTGAACATTGTTGAACCGCATAGGCATGTTACAGTATCACATTTCTATGCATTAAACATTATGATGACCTTTTGAAAATATTTCTTTTAACTGATAATCCATCATACAGTGCTCTCCCCACGCACACACACAAGACCCAAGGATTTCAACTTCTTATCTACACCTCTCCCACACCATTCATTTGTAATGGATGGCTTTCTGGCTTAAATCTTCCCGAGCGTGGTATCACATTCCTGCACATGCGTGTATGACTTCCCATTCATTTAGAAGTTAATTCAAGTTTTAAAAATATATACAGACGAGACACAACTATTCTAAAGCTTGCCTTAAACTAGCCCGGTTACATTCTGGGTATGTGCTGGGTGTAACCTGCCTAGTTTAAGGCAAGTTTAAGGCATTTCTGCATTGACTAATGACTCATAGGATTAACACAGCAGGGGTCCCTGGCAGTCCCATTCAGTTTGAATGGGACTGCCAAGGACCCCCGCTTTTAATCTGATAGGCCATGACTCAATGCAGAAATGCTGGGTCTAGTTTAAGGCACGTTTAAGACATGTATCCATCATGTACCTGGGTGTACCTGGGTCTTTTTGGTGATTGGTTTGTGTTAGAATCGTCGCATCTCTGCTGTATATATTTTTTGGTTATCGACATGGGCTTGCCTAACAATTCTGGATATTATGAGAATCAAGTTTTAAAAATATATATTTTTTCCGGTTATCGACATGGGCTTGCATAACAATTTTGGATATTATGAGAATCAATCAATACTGTTGCTTTTTTTTTTTTTCTCATCTAGCTTATTTTTATTTTTCATGTCTTTATGTTTATATATCAAAAGTTTTGATCTTGTCATTTCACTCACAGTTTTAATAGCGTTGTCAAGCAATTTCTGGTTATAATCTCTGTCAATAAACTTTTGTTTTAAAGCTAAGGCTTGTTTTTTTTTTTTTTTTTTTTTAAACTTAATTTTTATTAGAATTTTTAGGGAGTGGGGAAATGAAGAAAATAAAAGAAGGGGGGGGGAAGGGTACAAAAAATAGAGACGGGAGAAAGAACACATTCATTTAGAATTTTACCTATCAAATAATCTTATAATATTCATTCACACAGTTAATATATATAGCATTTTTTACAACAAAATTAGGTGGGTATTAATTTCTGGTTGACCAGCATCCAAAATCCAAGGTAACCACACCTTCTGGAAATCTGCGCAGGTGTCGTTATTAAGACTAACCAATTTTTCCATGCTGCAAATCTGCCAGACTTTATTTTTAACTTTAGGGATTGAGGGAATAGTTGGTATCTTCCATACTGCCGCTAGTTCGCATCTTGCGGCTGAAGATATGTGGCACAGTAATTTTTTCTCTGTCTTGTGTGGAGGTAATATGGTTTGTTTAATAGAAATAACCAGGGATCCATTGGTAGGTCCAAACCTACATATTATGAGAATCAATCACTACTGTTGCTTTTTAATTCTACACTAGTCATGTACGTTCTTTATGAGGTGGGTGGCATACAGTAGTACTGTGATTTTTATTTGGGGGTGTGGGGATCAAAATATGATGATGACCTGTTGAAAATATTTCTTTGAACTACAGGTAATCCATCATACAGCGCTTTCCCCCTCACCCCGCACACACACACACACACACACAAGGCTCAAGGATTTCTACTTCTCATCGACACCTCTCCCAAAGCATTCTGTTCTAATGGATGGTTTTCTGGCTTGAATCTTCCCGAGCGTGGGATCACATTGCTGCGCATGCGTGTATGACTTCCCATTCATTTAGAAGTTAGTTCAAGTATTAAAAAAATATATATATTTTATTTTTGGTTATCGACATGGGCTTGTATAACAATTCTGGATATTATGAGAATCAATCACTACTGTTGCTTTTTAATTCTACACTAGTCATGTACGTTCTTTATGAGGTGGGTGGCATAGTACTGTGATTTTTATTTGGGGGTGTGGGGATCAAAACATTATGGTGACCTGTTGAAAATATTTCTTTGAACTACAGGTAATACAGCGCTCTCCCCCTCCCCCCGCACACACACAAGGCTCAATGATTTCTACTTCTTATCGACACCTCTCCCAAACCATTCTGTTCTAATGGATGGCGTTCTGGCTTGAATCTTCCCGAGCGTGGCATCACATTCCTGCGCATGTGTGTATGACTTCCCATTCATTTAGAAGTTAGTTCAAGTTTGGATAAGATGGATAAGCGCATGGAGAAGATAGAGACTGACAGCGGGGATATATAGTTTGCCTGGAGTTCCTGCCCCTGTATGTCGGACGAAGGAGCAGGAGGGTGGCATGGATGGGATCTTCAACCTTCCATCACCAAGCGCACACCCTCCATCAGAAGAATATGTGTTCATGTATGCCGTTGACGAGGATGACATGACAACCCCGTCAAGACCACACCAGGAGACAACACAGAAGGCGACCAAGAAAGGAGGAAAGCATCCTCCCAGACCACCTACCCTCGCCCGCTGGCACAAGCACACCTGCTCCCAGAATCCTACCCACACACACTTGCATTGAGACGGTGCCTGACATCATCTTGCACGACCTGTCCCAGCAAGTCAGGGAGAAGAACATGCTTGCAAGTGGTGTTATAGCCCAGAAACATGCCATGTACATCTTCAAACACCACGTGAGTTACGAGTTGTACTGCGGATGGACCCACAATGTCAATTACGAAGGGAGTCGCATCAAAAAGGCTCTTCCTGAAAATTTAAGAAAAACTATTGTAGAGGAATTGCGGCGCTATTATTCCATTACCGATCATTTAATGAGAATCATGAGAAACTCCATAAATGGCATTTTGCGGCATACAAAGCATTGTCCCTGGAAGGACAGACTGGTGGGGATCGAATTCGCTGCGTGATTGTTTGTCTGTTCAAAAGTTATAAATAAATGTTTTTACTGTACTCCAATAAATAAAATGTTGATTCTTTTAAATTGTCTTTATAAATAAATATTTTAACAGTACTTATTCCATACACCTGCAAATGTTTTTACTTAGTCCAATAAATAAAATGTTGATTCTTTTAAATTGTTTCATTGTGTTGCCTTTTATAACAAAATACAGTGTTTTCTAGAACATACTGTACAGTACTGTACAGTAAGTAATGTTGGTTTATTAAGACACACTTGCTTAACGAAGCATATGAATAGCACTGTGGTTATTCTGGACACATGATACATAAAGCTTGGCCCCCTGCAGATGCACTTACCAGAACTCCCTCCTACTGTCTCTGTACGTTCTCCCTACCTAACAATTAGACTGTAAGCTCCTTGGGGCAGGGACTCCTCTTCCTTAATGTTACTTTTATGTCTGAAGCACTTATTCCCATGACCTGTTATATTATCTGTTAATTATTTGATTACCACATGTATTACTACTGTGAAGCGCTATGTACATAAATGGCGCTATATAAATAAAGACATACAATATAATACAATTACTGTAGTAAACACAAGAAATTAGCGCTTCAACAAGGTTCCATGAGGCATACTGTAGGCATGTGCATTGAATCAAAACAGTATTAAAATAATACAGGCCATACAGTACTCTACAGGTATAGAATACACATACAATAATGCATACTGTAGAAGAAATACATACTTTTTGTTTTTGTAGTTTATTATACAGTATGTAAAAAGTATTGTACACTGTATGAAAACAACAGCATACTGTTTAAGGGTTTCTATAAAGCTCACAGTTATTCTATCCTAATCAATAAAAATGGCACTGCCATTAAATTCAGCAATGTGCAAGCATTGTTACAAAAAGCGATGATGTAGTATCCATCGAAATCCCTCCATTTGCCGTTCCCCGCCTTATGACAAAGTTTCTTTTCTGAGGAAAAATAAAAATAAATAAAAGTATTACTGGTACCATACTGTACAGTATGTTATATTTTTCTGTTATTGCTGCTGATAAGATTGTTCTATTGTTCAAAATGTATACCATAATGTACCATATAGTTTTAACTCCCCAAAAAAAAAAAAAAAAGTTGAATATTATTTAAATTGTTTCATTTTTTCATTGTGCAACGTTTTATAAAAATGTCAGTGTTTTCTAAAACATACAGTAGGTACTGTATAACACTTCACATACTGTAATGGTTGGTTAAAATTAGTCAGTCTCCGAAAGAAGTTCCCACAGTCCCCTCGGTCAGTCTCCACAATAATTTTCTCGGGGGGCGTCTCTTGTTCACATACACACATGCGCCTAAATGTGATGACGCATATGCATTTCAACAAGGTTCAAATGAGACATACAGCTGGCGCATGCGCCTAGCTGTCCACCAATTGTTCAGTATCTACTGTAGAAGCTGCTCAGTCAATGATATTGCTGGACGACATTTTCGCGAATTGAGACTAAAATAATAGAACTAAATAACCATAAGCAAAGCGATTGATGACAGGAGAATCGCCCGATTGTGCATTGATATTTAAAAAAAACAATAAAATACGGCAGCCGTACTCACCATAGACTTTGCCAATCAGTTGGCGCTGAGCCACTGCCTCAAGTCCAGTATTCTTGATTATACACATAGTTGACAGGTGACAGCGGGCCTGCTATACATGTAGTTGACAGCTGATGAAGCTGGAAATATTTGTGGTACATGCAAGCTTGCTGGTATCTCTACGTGAAATCCTGCTCAGGCTGCATGTATCCAGGCGGGGACAGATTGCAAGGGTTGCCGATCAGCAGATTTTCACTGACGGTCGGACTGTTAATGGAAGCCGGTGCTGGCGCTGGCGCCTGCGCTGACGCTGTTCAATTGCTGGCCTGAGACAGACAATTCTTAGTTGGTTTTACCATGACCTTTCGCCTTTTGAAGTCTCCATGATCAAAGATACTGGAAAAATTGGCGCAACACACCAATACCCTCCTCTAAATCCGGGTGCAGGATCAATACGAAAAAAAAAAAAACACTGATCGGTACATAACTTTTTTTTATTGCACGCTTCCACACACGAGCATCTGGTGCAAATTTGTAAAAGTCCTAATTTTCGATAAAATATTGATAAATTTGACCAAATGTGGCCATCTTATCATCTGCTGCATTAATTGCGGACCATATTAAATAAGCGTACGTTAAGTCGGGCTTTTTGAACACGTACTGCGGCGGTGTACTCATCTCGGAACTCTGAACAATACTGCAGAACACCAGACACTGTGCATTGAGTTTTTAATATGAAACGCCTAAATTGATACAGTATTGTAACTTCTTCAGTACCACAAGGTCAATTCACAATGGACCACTGTGGTATTTTTTAAACATCTGCAAGTCGACACATTACTGAAGCACATGTACAATACTGTAGTGTACACATTAGAATTTATTACAATTCATGAATATCTGCCATCTGGCAGATTCGCGAAGAATTGCACCCAATTAATCCGGACCATTATCATTAAACAGATCAACCGCGGGTGACGGATGGCATGAAAGCGGCATGAATGAGGCATGAATGAGGCATGAATGTGGCATGAATGTGGCATGAATGGTGTGAAGCGCATGGCATTCTGAAAAAGCCACCAAAAAATAACCGAGAAGTGTTAAAATAAAAGCTCCTGCGGCTGTAGGAGTGACAAAATAGTGGCCTTGAGAGAGAAGGGGGCAGTTTTCAGTAATTTTGCCTGCATCCCCGGGGTAAAATTCTCATGATCGGGACCTTCCGATTGGGCCCCACTTAACCCACCAACGCATGCCATAATACGTAGCCGAGTGATCTCGTCTCCTATTGTTTTCCAATTGTCATTTGGCTCTAAGTCACTTGGATTGGGGTATGCTTGTGCTATAGCATCACACACCATTCCAAGGTACTGAAGTTATCTATTTATCCACAAGCACGCCTCATAATCTGTCTCAGTAGTGGGTCATTAGTCATCGCCCCCATCACCACTGGTTCCTTCCCTGAGAGCCTGACACTGTCCCCGCCATCATGCCAAAGCCGTATGTCACGAGAGACCAGCTCGCTTAACACTTTAATACCCGGATCCTTTGATTGAGGAAAGCGAGAGATAAAATAAATTGTGATTTATTTACAACATGAACACAAACAGCTTGATTTACGAAATAATACGAATAAACCATTACTGCAAAGGGGCAAAATTAAATAAAATGTTGCCGGAACGAACTTCACAGAAATGAAGTCTCTAGGCACAAATTCCCAGGAGCGGGGTTTGTGCGCAAACAGAGCCGGAAAAACAGTCTTTGGCTAGTGGCGCTGCTCGCAACCACTCTTTCTCCACCGCATAATCTTTTCGTTTTCCCGCTGTAGGATTCGTCTTGGATTCCTTAGTTCTTACAAACTATATACTTGCGTTACGATGTGATAAAGTTTTGAATCCAGCTTACATGAATCTTAGGTGAATGTCACTCCCGATTGGCTGCACAGACTTTTAAAAGCACCAAAGTCCTATCTCTATACACTGTAGCCAATCGTTGCGTGGGTACCAAACGTCCCACCTATGGCAATAGATACAGTTACCGGTGCTCCCATCAATATGTTCTGTTTGTGCCACTACTGTAAATTTCATATTGGTGTGTATGGTTTCTTTATTCCTTCCTGCACTCCAAAAATTAGAGTGCTAGCTTATTCCATTCGCGCGTTAGCGTATTTGATTGAACGGTCTATGATGTGGTTTGCGGTGGAGCTCCGTTCCCACATCAATAGACTTTCTCTATTTCAAGTTACAAAGATAACAAGGTAGCGGATACATTTTGACAGGACCCACTTCAGCTAGACCGCAAACCACTTACTCACTTACAGTAACCTTGCGGTTGCGAGGTCGAGAGCTCAGAAATGGATAACTATACTTTCAACACAGCCACCCGTACATAGCCACGCGTCTTCAATCAGCGCTTGGTTTACCGCTCACAGCTTCCTCTTGTGTCTGAAAAACAATTGACACAGTTTGTATACATTCCTATTACTACAGTCAGGGAATGGACTGCAAAATGGGGACAAGAAAGTGGGTGTAGGGGAGAACAAATCAGTGTTGTGCACATACAGTTAACCCCTTCAGTCCCCATGCGATTTAGGGTTAAAAAGCCAGGTATAATGCCTTTATTAATGGCCTGATTAACCCTTCCATCGCCACAGGCACCTTAAGCCAGAACCAGCTATGGGGGAAGCTATAGTGAAGTGGCCCATTCCCAGGACCAAAAAAGTAGGTCAAGGCTTTTATTGGGCACTGCTGGCTGTTACTGAAATGTGGTCCCCAGTATAGTACGAAAAATGGATAAGTGCTGCACACCAAATAAAGCAAACTAATAAATAGAATAGATACAGTTACCAGTGCTCCCATCAATGAACGAAAGGCTGCATCCAATCCAAGGTACAAGATGAAAGATGGAAGACAGGGCACACAGATTTGAAAATAACAAAAGTATTTATTTAAAACTAACACTAGCTTTAAATAAATACTTTTGTTATTTTCAAATCTGTGTGCCCTGTCTTCCATCTTTCATCATCCCCAGTATAGTGCCATTGCTAAACCGTTGACTCATAAACTCAGTTCTGGTAGCCTGGTATCCTGCCTGTAAAAAGGCTTTTCAGGAATTGAAGACAGCCCTGGCTAGTGCTCCTATCCTGGCTGCACCAGACTACAGCAAGAAGTTTCTTGTACAGACCTATGCTTCCGACAATGGAATTGGTGCTGTACTCAGCCAGGTGGGCGAAGAGGGGGGTGAACATCATGTAGAATACTTGAACAGAAAACTGCTACCCAGAGAAGTTGCTTATGCCACAATTGAGAAAGAATGCCTGCCCATTGTTTGGGCTCTGAGGAAACTGCTGCCCTTTTTTATGGCAGGGCATTCACAGTGATCACGGACCACAACCCACAAAGTTGGCTACAAAGAGTGTCGGGGAGAACGACAAACTACTTCGCTGGAGTCTTGCATTGCAAGAATTTGATTTCGCAATTCAGCACAAGAAGGCAGCACACACGGTAACGCTGATTGACTCTCGCGACAGGACATTCCATGCGAGCAAAAGTCCTCAAGAAGTGCTATGCTGGTGGAGGTACCGGACGGGGTGACTGCCGTTGAGCCTTTATCTTGAGGGGGGAGGTGTGACTGTGAGGGGTTAACCAGGCTCACAATAAAGGTTACACCCACTTGGTTTACTCCTGATCTATGTATTGGGGTTCGGGAGTGTCAGCTCTTAAGCCCAGTGTTTGTCAATGCATTGTGTAAAATTATGCGACAATAAAGAATTTTCAGTGTTTTACTTTTCCAGGTGTGCCCGTAAGCAGACATTGCTAGGTTATGGGTTTCAGGGTGGGTTTTGCAGAGAAAGTCTTTTCAGATTGTGCCAGATTTGCTGGATATCCAAAAAATGTACCCGGGAATCAGGTCGGAATCCCGGATACATACAGGCACAAAATTCTGGTCAAAATCCTGCCCTGAAAACGTTTGCGCGACTCACCACTAGGATTCCCTGTTTCAGCACAGACCAGAAAGGTAAATGGGGCATAGGGATGCAAGTTATCCCCAGAACGGTAAAGGGGTCTCCAGTATAAGGGGGGAAGCCCAGTTAATGCCCATATCACCCAGAACCTGGTATAGGGGTTCTGGGGGTGCTCCAGCTATACATTTGGCTGTGATGATTTTAAAAGTCTTAATTAAGTTTGCAGTGTGTGGGGGATATGGCTAGTAGGAATAAAAGTATAGATTCTCATTCTATCCCTCTGTTATGCTGTGCTCACCACGGACAAGGAGGGACCTCGAAACTGAGGTGAGATGGGTAACAAACTGCACCCACAGCTATGGGGACGCGCATCAGGCGTGTGCGCCGCACGGGAGAGGCGAGCACGGCATCAGCTGGGGCAGGAACTCCTCCTGAGGGAGGACGTAAATGTCCTCGGCCATGCGCGAGATCAGTAGCCGCCGCGGGAAGCGGAGGAGAAGGAAGATCCCGCCTGCGGCGGCGAGTAGGCAGAGCTGGAGCGGGGGTAAGTAAAGTCACGGGGAGAACCCCTTTAGATAGAGGTGTTCCCCCGGACCTTACAGTACCCCCCCCCCTTGAGGAGCGGCCTCAGGACGACTCCAATATGGCTTTTGGGGAAATTTGGAGTGAAAGAGTCTCAGCAGTCTGGGGGCATGTATTTGATGGTAGGGTACCCAAGATCTTTCTTCTGGACCAAAGCCCTTCCAGTGAACCAGGTATTGTACCGAACCCCTCGTCCTCCTGGAATCCAGAATAGACTGAATTTCGAACTCTTCCTGCCCCTGAACTATGACTGGTTTAGGGTCAATCGGTGTCCTATGGAACCGTGGACTCTGGGACACAGGTTTCAGCAGTGACACGTGGAACACGGAGGCTATCCTCATGGATGGAGGAAGTTCCAGACGATATGCCACAGGATTGATCCGTTCTATTACTGAGAATGGACCCAAGAACCTGGGAGCCAGCTTGTGGCTTGGAGTCTTCAGTTTAATGTTCTTGGAGGAGAGCCAGACCTTATCCCTGGTTTGAAGACTGGTGCCTGACAACGGTGACGATCTGCCTGTGCTTTTTGTCTATGGGTTGCGTTTCTCAAAGCCTCTTGGATCCTTTTCCAGGATTCCTGAAGATCCTTGAATCGGTCATCGGTCGCTGGAACCCCAGAAGAAACTGAGGTGATGGGCAGCTGACCCGGGTGAAAACCATAATTAATGAAAAAAGGGGATTTCAACGTGGAGCTGTTCTTTAAAGAGTTATGGGAGAACTCTGCCCACGGAAGTAAATCTACCTAATTGTCTTGGCTGTCTGTAATGAAGCATCGGAGGTATTGCTCCAGAGTTTGGTTCGTTCTCTCAGTTTGCCCATTAGTTTGGGGATGATACCCGGATGAAAAATGGAGGGTGATATCCATCCTGCGAGCGAAAGCTCGCCAACATTTTGAGACAAATTGTGTACCTCGTTCGGATACGATGGAAAGAGGAACTCCGTGAATGCGGAATATTTCCTTAACAAAAATGTCTGCCAGGGTAGGGGAATTGGGTAGGCCTTTGAGAGGAATGAAATGGGCCTGCTTGGAAAAACGATCCACGACAACCAAAATGGTGTTCATCCCTTTAGAGTTTGGAAGTTCCACCACAAAGTCCATGGACAGATGACTCCATGGGCGTTCTGGTATAGGGAGGGGTTGTAGAAGACCGTACGGCTTTTTATGAGCGGTCTTAACCTGGGCGCAGATTGGACAAGTTTTTACGTACTCTGAAATGTCCTGCAACATGGTTGGCCACCAAAAGGTACGACCAATGAGGTCAGAAGTCCTGCTGACCTAGAAGAATGACCCCACTCAAGAATCTTCTTAAGGAAGCGTGGAGCTGCATACAGATGCCGACTGGCACCTTAAGGCCCCTCGGGAGATTAGATTGTGCTGCCATGACCTGATCCAGGATATCAAAAGAGTTGGCCGAAACAATATATTTGGAGGGTAAGATTGTTTTGGAGATAACTTCGGAATTGTCCTCAAATAGGAATTGACGTGAAAGTGCGTCTGCCTTTTGATTCTTTGAACCAGGAATGTAAGATATGAGATAATTAAATCTCGAACAAAAAAGAGACCATTGAGCCTGACGCACCCCAAGGCGACGTGCACTCTCAATGTAAAGTAAGTTTTTATGATCAGTAATGATCAAAATGGGGGTCTCCGTTCCCTCCAGAAGATGTCTCCATTCCTGAAGGGTGAGTTTAATAGCCAGGAGCTCTCTGTTTCCGACGTCATAGTTCCGTTCTGCCGAAGATTTTTTTTTAAAAAGAACCCACAGGGATGAAGTTTGGCCTGTGGGGATTGTCTGTGAGAGAGAATGGCGCCAGCACCGACGTCGGATGCGTCTACCTCTAGGGTAAAGGGAAGCCCGGGGTCAGGGTGACGCAAAATAGGAGCAGAAGCGAAAGATTTGTTGAGGGAGTCGAAAGCTTGGAGAGCTACAGGAGACCAGACTGCTGTGTTAGCTCCATTCTTGGTAAGGGCAGTAATGAGGGCCACGGTAGAAGAAAAATTCTTGATGAATTTACGATAGTAATTCGCAAATCCCAAGAATCGCTGTATGGCTTTCAGGGAAGTGGGTTGTGGCCATTCTAAGACAGCCTTGAGTTTGACTGGGTCCATAGAGAAGCCAGTGCTAGAAATTATATATCCAAGAAAGGGAATGGAAGAAAGATGAAAAGAACATTTCTCTAGCTTAGCATAGAAATTGTTCTCCCGAAGGCGGGACAGGACTAATTTGGTGTGTTGAATGTGGTCAGAGAGGGATTTGGAAAAAATAAGGATATCGTCAAGGTATACGATAACGAAGCTGTCGAGGAGATCACGGAAGATTTCGTTGACAAACTCCTGGAAGACCGCCGGGGCATTGCACAGGCCGAAAGACATGAGTAGATATTCATAATGCCCATCCCGGGTGTTAAAGGCGGTCTTCCATTCGTCGCCCTGACGGATGCGGACAAGGTTATAGGCTCTGCGGAGATCAAGTTTGGAAAAAATTGTTGCCCCCTGTAAACGATCGAAGAGTTCGGATATAAGTGGCAGGGGGTAACGGTTCTTGATCATAATTTTGTTAAGACCTCTGTAATCAATACAGGGGTGCAAGGAACCATCCTTTTTCTTAACAAAAAAAAATCCAGCTCCAGCTGGAGATGAAGAATTGCGGATGAAACCCTTCCTCAAATTATCCTGGATATACTCGGTCAGGGCCTTGTGTAAGGAATCCGCTCCTGGCTTTGATTATAGCTTTTGCAGACTTCTGCAGTTGCAAAAGCTTCCTCTGGCAATCAATGGCACATGTGCTGCCTCTCATTGCAGCTTCTGCCCTGTGCTCCATCATTGGAGGAATACTCACACACCCTCCTCCTGTGATGTGATCTCCGCCCTTTATATGTTAGGCGTTGGCACTGAACCAGTGCCGAGCATAAATTCCTACCCTGGATGTTACTGTCTCTGCCACAAGCCACCCTGGCTTGTATCCTGGTGTACTAACCTTTCTGGTTCTTGCCCCTAGTTCCTGAGGCCGCCTGCTAGTTCCATGCGGGGGCCCGTTCCTGACTTCTCTGCTGAAGCGTTGTTTCCTGAGGCCGCCTGCTAGTTCCATGCGGGGGTCCGTTCTTGACTTCTCTGCTGAAGCATTGTTTCCTGAGGCCGCCTGCTAGTTCCATGCGGGGGCCCGTTCCTGACTTCTGTGCTGAAGCGTTGGTTTCCCGACGCTGCCCTGCGGTGTACTTCGGCCAGCCTGCTGTCTCCCCCTACTGAGACCGGCGTCATGGGCCGAGGCCATTCCTCACGAAGAGGCCACTCCCGCGCTCACGGTCCTAAGCTGAAGCGGGGAACTCCTGACTACCAGTTGCCGAACTCCTACTTGAATAACGACGATGCTGCCTTCTCCAATCCTGACCGTGCTATGTACGACAACGAACTGCGCACTCCGGATCAGTCTGCGCGGACTAAGCTCGGTGATTATATAACCCCACCTCAGCCCCGCGGTCCGGTCCATGTTTGTGGCGAACACAATCGTAACACCTTGGTCTCGGGTATGGATAGGGGGTACGAACGGCTTTTGGGTAAGATAGCACCGGGAAGGAGCTCAATAGGACAGTCAAAGTCTCTATGGGGAGGTAACACTTCAGAACGTACCTTATCAAAAACGTCCGCCAGGTCCCAGTAGACCGTTGGAAGGGAAGTTTTATACTCTGCGGGTAATTCCACTCCGGCTAACATCCGTTTGGGGGGAAGACAGGTCTTAAGGCACTGGGGGCTCCCTCGTATGGGTTCTTTATTAACCCAATCTAATTGTGGGTTATGAAGTTGCAGCCAGGGGAGTCCCAGAAATACATCTACTGATGGAGTGTGGATCACATCCAAGATAATCTTCTCTTGGTGACGGTCCTCCGTGGAGAGGGATAGAGAACAAGTCTCCAGGGAAATAAAGGCTGGTTGGAGTGGACGCCCGTCTATGGCCTCCAGACCAACTGGAACAGCCTTAGATCGGAAGGGAATCCCATTCCTATAGGCAAAACTCTGATCAATAAAGTTCCCCTGAGACCCAGAATCTATAAATGCAGAAGCGGGGATCAGGGAGTTATTCCAGGCCAGAGAAATAGGCAGCATTATACGATTGGGAAGTACTTTAGAAAAAGAAAGAGGAGAAGAGATTATACCCAACGAGACCCTCTCATACCTTAATAGGTCCTGGCGTTTCCCGGTTGTAGAGGACAGCTTACCAGCAGATGGCCGGGATGACCGCAGTAATGGCACAGTCCCCCATCTCGTCGGCGCTGTCTCTCAGACGCGGATAGCCGATGACCTCCGAGCTGCATAGTTACATAGTTACATATAGTTACATAGTAGATGAGGTTGAAAAAAGACGTTAGTCCATCAAGTTCAACCTATGCTAAATTTAGACAACAGATACTTTATTCTATATCTATACTTACTTATTGATCCAGAGGAAGGCAAACAAAAAACCCCATTAAGGGGAAAAATTAATTCCTTCCTGACTGCAAGAATTGGCAGTCGGATTAATCCCTGGATCAACATCCTTCACATGTATACTTATTTGGTATATACCTGTATACATTTCCCATCTAAAAAGATGTCCAACCTTTTTTTGAACAAATCTATTGTATCTGCAATCACAGTCTCCATTGGCAATGAATTCCACATTTTAACTGCCCTTACTGTAAAGAACCCTTTCCTTTGTTGCTGGTGAAATTTCCTTTCCTCCAACCTTAAGGGATGGCCCCGAGTCCTTTGTACTGCCCGTGGGATGAATAGTTCTTTTGAAAGCTCCATGTATTGTCCCTGAATATATTTGTATATAGTTATCATATCCCCTCTTAGACGCCTCTTTTCGAATGTAAATAAATCTAATTTAGCTAGCCTCTCCTCATAAGTTAGAATGTCCATCCCCTTTATTAATTTGGTGGCTCTTCTCTGCACTCTCTCTAGTTCCATAATGTCTTTTCTTAGGATTGGTGCCCAAAATTGTACTCCATATTCAAGGTGTGGTCTTAGTAATGCTTTGTAAAGGGGCATAATTATGTTTACTTCCCTTCCATCCACTGCCCGTTTGATGCAAGATAAGATCTTGTTTGCCTTTGAAGCTACTGCATGACATTGGGCACTATTGCTAAGCCTGCTGTCTACAAGCACTCCTTAATCCTTCTCCATCAAGGATTCCCCCAATATATCACCATTTCATTTGTAAGTCGCCTTTTTATTCTTGCATCCCAAATGCATAACCTTACATTTATCTGTATTAAACCTCATTTGCCATTTACCTGCCCACGTTTCAAGTCTCTCCAAGTCCTTCTGAAGAGAAATTACATCCTGCTCTGATTCTATTACCTTACACAATTTAGTATCATCTGCAAAGATGGAGACTTTGCTCTCGATCCCAACCTCAAGGTCATTAATAAACAAGTTAAAAAGCAGGGGTTCCAGTACCGATCCTTGAGGTACACCACTCACGACTTTAGCCCAACCTGAAAAAGTTCCATTTATGACAACCCTCTGTTGTCTGTCCTTTAACCAGTTTTCAATCCAGGTGCAAATATTATTACTGAGTCCAATTTTCTTTATTTTGTACACCAACCTCTTGTGTGAAACCGTATCAAAAGCCTTTGCAAAATCTAAGTAGACCACATCAACTGCATTACCCTGGTCTAAATTCCTACTTACCTCCTCAAAGAAACAAATAAGGTTAGTTTGGCAAGATCTATCCTTCATAATCCATGCTGACTATTACTAATAATTTTGTTTTCCATTAGGTATTCCGGAATATTATCCCGTATTAAACCTTCAAGTAGTTTCCCTACTATTGAAGTCAGGCTTACAGGTCTGTAATTCCCCGGGTGTGATCTAGCTCCCTTTTTAAATATAGGCACCACATCTGCTTTACCCCAATCTTGTGGTGCTGAGCCTGTGGAAATGGAGTCCTTGAATATTAAATATAATGGTTTTGCTATTACTGAGCTTAACTCCTTGAGAACTCTTGGATGTATGCCATCGGGGCCAGGTGCCTTATTTACTTTAATTTTTTCAAGTCGCTTATGAACTTCTTCCTCAGTTAACCAATTGGTCATTAATATGGAGGTTGTGGCTTCCTCTTGTGGCGCTACTATTGAACTTGATTCTTCCCTGGTAAACACAGAGGCAAAGAATTTGTTTAATACCTCTTCTTTTTCCTTATCTCCAATAATCTGCCTACTCATCTCACACTGAAAGGGTCCTATATTTTCTTTTATCGTTTTTTTGTTATTAAGGTACTTAAAGAACTTTTTAGGGTTGACCTTACTTTCTATTGCAATCCTTTTTTCATTATCTATTTTTGCTACTTAATTGCCCTTTTGCAATTTTTGTTACATTCCTTATAATTCTGATACGATGTCTCTGTCCCTTCTGACTTAAAGAATCTAAACACCTTCCTCTTCTTGTCCATTTCCCCCCCTACCTGTTTATTTAGCCACATTGGTTTTGACTTATTTCTTTTATACTTATTACCCAAGATTATACACTGATAAGTGTGCTTTTCTAACAATATTTTAAAGACTGATCATTTATCTTCTACATTTTTCCCTGCAAAAACATCATCCCATTGTATTACTACTAGATTAGACCTCAGTTTATTAAAATCTGCCTTTCTAAAGTTTAAAGTCTTTGTTGAACCCAAGTAATCTGTTTTTTGATCATTTATTTCAAATGAGACCATGTTATGATCACTGTTACCCAAATGTTCCTGGACTTGAATATTTGTTATTACTTCTACATTGTTTGATATGACCAAATCCAGAACTGCCCCTCTCCTGGTTGGTTCCTCAATAATTTGGGTCATATAATTATCTTTAAGCACCCCCAAAAACCTGTTTCATTTTGTTGTAACGCTAATCTCATTGCCCCAGTCTATGTCTGGATAATTAAAATCCCACATTATGCAAACATAACCCAGTTTTGATGCCTTTTCCATTTGCAAATGTATTTTAGCTTCCTCAATCTCACAGATATTTGGTGGTTTATAGCATATTCCCACAAACATTTTCTTTATACTTTTACCTCCACTGCTAATTTCTATCCACAAGGTCTCTACATTTTCATCATTCCCTTCATAGACATCATCCCTTATAATAGGTTTTAGATCTGGTTTAACATATAGACATACTCCACCTCCCCTTCTATTTGTTCGATCCTTCCGAAAAAGAGAATACCCCTTTAAATTAACTGTTCAGTCATGAATTTCATCCCATCATGTGTCAGTAATGCCTATGATATCATACTGCTCCCTTGTAGCTATTAATTCAAGCTCCCCCATTTTATCTGTCAGGCTTCTTGCATTAGCAAGCATGCATTTAAGTTTTTTTTCAGCCTGTACTATTATCTTATCTGCTCCTTCCTTTCTGCTCCCACTTGGTTTAGTCTTTAGAAGTTTTCTAGTATTATCTCTATTTACTATGGGTATCTCACTGCTTGTCAAACTTGCACTTGCCCCCATTCTACCTCCATACCACCTTGTATCCTCATCTATTCCATTTAGTTCATTATCTGTTTCATTACCCTCCCCCCTCCATCCTAGTTTAAAATCTCCTCCAACCTTTTTAGCAGTCTCCCCCCTAGCACAGAAGATCCCTCTTCATTGAGGTGCAATCCGTCCCTAGAATATAGATGGCACCTCTCAGAAAAGTAGTCCCAGTGCTCTAAAAACCCAAACCCCTCCTTCCTACACCACTTTCTTAGCCATGCATTAACCTTCCATAATCTCTGACTGTCTCCCTGCGTTAGCGCATGGCAATGGTAGTATTTCAGAAAATACTACCTTGGAGGTTCTTGCCTTAAGCTTTTGGCCTAGATCCCTGTAATCATTTTTAGGACCCTCCATCTTTCTCTAACTTTGTCATTGGTGCCAACATGTACCAAGACCGCCGGGTCAATCCCAGCCCCACCCAACAATCTGTCTACCCGATCCGCAATGTGCCGAACCCGAGCACCCGGGAGACAACAAACTGTTCGGTTCATGCGGTCCCGGCAACAGATTGCCCTATCTACCTTCCTAATAATGGAGTCCCCTACCACCACAATCTTTCTTTGCATCTGAGCATCCTGAGTCCCCACTGTGCTGGAGGAACTATTCCCCTGGCTGCTAGAGGAATTAGTCTCCCCAGCCTTGCCATTTCTGCCCCAACATTCCCAATATCTTCACTCAACATGGCAAATCTATTGGGATGTGTCAGCTCAGAAACTACCTGCCTCTCCATATTGCCCCTGCTTCCCCTTCTAACTGTCACCCAGCTACCTACCTGCTCCTCACTAACAGCAACTAAGCTACCTACCTGATCCACACTAAAAGCGCCACCATCTGCACCACTAGTCGAAGCAAGGGCCTGCTCAGTGAGCTCTAATTCCCTTTCAAGATTGCCAATGTCCCTCAATATTGCAAGTTGCCTCTTCAGATCAGCAATCTCTGATTCTAAAGAGACCACCCGCTCACACCTCTCACAGCGGTATGCTCCTTGGAACAGCTGCTCCAAGTGCACATACATGTGGCAAGATGTGCATTGAGTGGCATTTTCAATCTTGCTTATTCTAGCAACTATGAAGTTTAGAAGTACTAACAGTAAACTGTACTTCAATAAACTATACCTTGTTTAACTGCTTCCTTGTTCAAACTGCTTCTGGTTCTAACTGCACACACTTTAACCAATCAGCACTTCAATCAACCACAATGATCAATCAGTACACGCAAGGTTCGGGCTCATCCATGGGTTGGGGGATGTAATGAACGAGACTGCGGCTGGAAGACCAGGAGGAGGTGGTACAAGGAAGAGCGCGTTCCAGTCTTCTCTCTCGTAACCGCTGGTCCACGTGGATGCAGACGGCAATGAGATCCTTCAATCTGGTGGGTCTCTCCATAGTGGCCAGCTGGTCCTTGATGGCATCCGACAGACCCTGCCAAAAAGCTGCTGATAGTGAGCCATCATTCCAGGAGGTCTCCACAGCAATGGTCCGGAAGTCCAAAGCATACTCGGTGACAGGACGAGTACCCTGGGAAATATGGAAGAGAGAAGAATCTGCCGTAATTTGGCGACCAGGCGTATCAAGTACTTGCCTGAATTCTCGAAGAAAGCGAGAATAGTCGTGCGTCATTGCAGGCTCCCGCTCCCAGATGGGGGATGCCCAGGCAAGGGCCTTTCCATTCAAGAGAGACATAATATAGGCCACCTTTGAACGAGCAGTTTTATTTTATTTATAAAAATATTTTACCAGGAAGTAATACATTGAGAGTTACCTCTCGTTTTCAAGTATGTCATCTATGGGTTGGGGGAAGCGCGAAGGAGATAATTCAAATTGCATCTCGCAATGATTAAGAAACCCTCTGCACTCGTGGGTATCCCCTGCATAGCGGTTGGGAGCCGGGAGACGAGGATCCACAGCCACGGGAAGACCCGGGGAGGGAAGTGCCGCAGCTGCCATGGCAGAGGAGCCTGGGGAAGGCTGCAACGAGGAGAGTCTAGCGAGCTCCTGCATCATGGATGCAAGCTGCACCTCTAGCTGGAGAAGTCGCTGCATGGGGCTTGGTTGCTCAACCTCTTCGGGGTCCATGTCTGTGGGGCTGAGCATAATGTTATGCTGTGCTCACCACGGACAAGGAGGGACCCCGAAACTGAGGTGAGATGGGTAACAAACTGCACCCACAGCTATAGGGACACGCCTGGAAAGTGGAAAATAGGCATCTGGAACCATCTGGGAGTATAAGATAAAGTAAGATACTCGCCAGACGAGAAGGGAGGTTCCAGAAGATAGGTGGTACCGAGAGCCTGGGGTCCAGAGCGGGGAGGTAGGTCGGAGTCCGCGAGCCGAAGTAAAGGGGTCGGGGAGTCCAGGAGTTCAGGATACAAACCAAGGGTAGAAGTCCAGAGCGGGTCCACAGCCAGGTCGGTTCGGTACACAAGGGATCACTAAGGAGACAAAGAGACAGGAACTGAGGCAGGCACGACCGTGGTTAACACAGGTCATACAAAGCTATGCTCAGCCAAAGAATGAATGGCTGAGCAAGGTATAAGTAGGAGGAAGGACCAATAGGGAGAGGGAGATTAACGAGGGAGCGGCCCCAGGGAAGATAGGGATTGGTAGGGAGAAACTTACCACAGCTGCGCTAGATGTGCAGCTTGTGAGCGGTGCACGCGCATCAGGCGTGTGTGCCACGCGGGAGAGGTGCTCGCGGCCTCAGCTGGGGGCGGGAACTCCTCCTGAGGGAGGACATAAAGGTCCTCGGCCGTGCGCGCGCATGCGCGAGATCAGTAGCCGCCGCGGGAAGCGGAGGAGAAGGAAGATCCCGCCCGTGGCGGCGAGGAGGCAGAACTGGAGCGGGGGTAAGTAAAGTCGTGGGGGGAACTCCTTTAGAGAGAGGTGTTCCCCCGGACCTTACACCCTCATAACCACAAGACTTAGACAGTATAGCAGTGTAAAGCATATTTTATTAAACAGCTATGTTTAAAGTGTATAAATGCTTGTGCACAGTATATAAGCTGGGGACTGCCAGGTCCACGGTTCCGAGGCCATGTGGCTACCAAGCTTGGGGTCATCTAGTCTGCTTGGGTCCCGGACATGAAAACCTCAGAGGTTGCAAAGGTGTGAAAGCCATTTGGGTACCGGAGTTAGGCTCAAGTACTCACGTCATGGGATGAATAGAAGTAATTGGACCACCATTTGCCCTAGCCCAGGCTTCTGCCTGACAAGTGGCATAGGCGCCAGGTGGACATGCCCTTGTCAGAATCTGAATCCATGCTTGCCCGGCTTAGACAGTCTGGCAGCGCTCTGATAGGCAGGTAGGATTTTTCCTACGCTCGGAATTGGCTATAGTGTTTCATGAATGAACTCTGAAATACTATGTAACCCTTCCCCCCCCCCCATACTCTGCGGTGGTGTCTAGGGTGCATGAGGGCAGATTACATGCGTCGTGGTGGTGCATTCCTGTGAGGAACAGGAGGGCCTGAGCTTCCCGCGATGTTATTGGGGAGCCAGGACCAGGCTTCTGGGGTGGTAGCTTCCATGATCTCTTAGTGGTGCAGCGCCTCCATCTTCTATACTCCCGGAATATGGGACAGGACCTGTATAGAAGAACCCCCTCGGTCCCAGGGTAATAGCTTCCAACTCACACACAGTCTTTGGTACAAAGGATAGTCTCTTTATTGGCAGATCAGCGACTCCCAAATGTAGTGGCATCCAGCAGCCACAACAACAACAGCAAAGCCTTGCTAATTACTCCGCTCTCCTCCTATACAGATCTTTCCTCCTCTCCTTCCCTCCAAGTCTCTCCTCCGACAGGATGGTCTGGGCTGGGGCGTCAATACCCCGTGGCCCACCTCCGAGGTTATCCTCGTGGTGGGGATTGGATTCTCCCATCACCCCAGGCAAGGGGGTGAGGGGCATTGGTCCACCAGGTCTATAATGCTATCAGCTCTACTCAAAGTGGCTGAGTCTCTCCACTCCTCTCTCTGCTCCTGCACGGCGGCGCAGGTGAGACCGCCTGTCTCCTCCAACTCCTTGGACCGATCAGCAGGACTCACTACTCAGACAGACCTACGGCACACTCCTCACTTACAGGAGTTAGCTGCTAAATATAGAGCTAGCCCCACCTCTCATGATGTCAGCAGAACCTCCCTCTTGCTCACGCCTGCAGCAGAGTCCAGGCCTGCATCTACCACTCAGGGCAGGGCTATGAAGGGGGAAAACCCATGATGATTACTGGTGCCTGATCTTAACAGGACTTACCACAGTAGGAGGAAGATAGGTATAGCCTGTGCTGTTTACAGGGGGCTACACTCTCCCTATGTTGGAATCCAATGGTCCCCACTTGGACCTAGTTTTAGCAGGCCCATCCTGCGGCGAACCACCTGGGAAACAGCACACATTAGACATTATCATAATACATGGCATAATGAGGTAGTTCAGTACAAATACAACCGTGTACTCCCAACATGGAGAACCCTACAGATAATGCTTTGGATCAGGCTTTCTTACCCGCCATCCATTATGATCCGTGACGGTCACAGCGAACGATTGGACCGGCCCATGCTCAGGCCTGTATGTAACACCGTGCATGTAGATACATCTACCTATGCTCCATATGCGTACTAATTCGCTAATCTTATCCTCATTGTGATACCCTCCCTGACCGAACTTGGTCGGAAGGTATTCCTGGACTGCCTCCCTAAGCCAACTGTCTCGGTTCTCTTTAATTTCCCTCATTATGGGCTCAGGCACATAGGGATACTCATACCCATGGGACTGCCGGTATCTAGCGACTATGGCCCGGTCAGCTCGACTTAGTTTGGTGAGTTTGCGGTGCCCTGCCCTGCTCGGCAGTACCCAAAATACAGGCTCTTCTGGAGCTACTTCATCGTACAAGATACTGGGGCCTCGAGGTACAGCAAGTTTCTGTTCTATCTCCCGGAACCGGTGATCTAACTCATCCTCCACCTCCTGCGGAGTGAAAGAACCAGCTGCCCACCAATGGTCCACTATATTATTCTTAATTAATAAGAACCGTATATGGTCCATCCCCTCGTGGTATCCGGTGAACAAAGGCTCCCACCATTTGTCACGTTTGTGCTCTGCGGAATGACTAGTGCGTTCTACATCAGACTATCTGAGATGATACACCGGACGTACCTGCATCAGTAGATCGCGAGCAATCTCTCCTCCCCTTGGCATTATAATACGTAGTAGGGTTCATTTTGTGAACCACTTTGCTGGTAGGCCCAGCCTCTACTGGAGTGTGAGACCCACGGGCCCTCCCTCTAGCTGCAGGAGAAAACGGCACAGGGTTAGGCACAGGTATAACACTCGAATACGGTATCTCCCCATCAGATCCCTCATCACTCAACTCCCAATCCCGCAAGTCCTTGGAGTATTTGGGGTATTTACCTAACTTATCCCTGGTAGGTCCCGGTGGCACCACTCGTGACGGGGCAGGGGCAGTGGCCGGGGCAATGGAGCTATGGGCCGGGCCTGGGGGAACGTCCATATCATTGTCCAGCAAGCGGGTGATACCACGCCCAATGAACATTTTCTTGGAGGCACTCTCCACCATACTTCTGGCTTCTCGGGAGGGGCCTCGACTCTGTAGTGTAGCCAGAGCAATGGCTGAATCTATGTTTCGAGAGGAGAACACTCCTCCAGGCCTTCTCTTTCCGGTGGAACCGGAAACGATGTCATCAGGATCGCCCGCAGAATCTCCTCCCGCTCCGTGGTCACGCACCGGAAGTGCGTCGAGGACCTGCAGGGGCGGTTGCGGAGCATCCGGTACACGGCCGAACAAGTAGGCCTCAAGTCTCTCTTTCTCGTCCGCCGGGGTTGCGGTCTGCGCATGGTGGGAGTAAGGGGGTGGTGGAGTCTCCTTACTGCTCCGCTGCTTTTTGATGATATCGAGCTCCTCTAGGATCGTCTCGGTCTCCGTCTCCGTTTCTGCTGCACTGGGAGTCACCACTGCGATGGGACTCTTACGGGCCTCCGGCCGCACCAGCGCTCGCTGTCGGATGGTGTCCGGACTTGTCTGCTCCCTCTTGATGCCTTTGGGGTGGTTCGCCGGTAGGCGCATCACCACCGATGTCACGCCAACCTCTTCCTCCGAGGAAATCAAGATCGGTTCCTCCGCTAGGGAGTCACCTGGTTCTTCGGCGATACAACCTGTGGGTATAGGTACAAAGTAGTCTCGCTCTGGTACCTCCACTGCGGTCGCGCTCTTCTCTGTCGCCAGCTCGCTCAGTTCAATAGCGGGCTGAGCCTTGGTTCCTCCCGCTTGGGAGTAACAGGGAACCAGGGCAGTCTTGTCTTTGCCTTCCACCACCTCCATCAATGTTCCCGGAGAGGCACCCCGCGGGGTTCCGAACAAAGGCCACGGCTCGTTCGGCCAAAGGTAAAACGTGCCACATTGAGGGCATCGGGCCTTGGTGCTTGGTACCGCGCCCGGTATCCTGCAGTGAACGCACAAACACCGGAGGTATTCGTGCTCAGCTACCTCCACTACCAGTAGGCCTCCTGGTAATTGGTAAATGGAAGTATTCATCTCGGACATGGTTCTCTCATGGTTGGAACAGCTCAGTGTTTCAGCTCCTTGCTCCTCGAATGCCAGACAAAAGTGAAGCTCTTCGCTCTGGCTTCCGGTCCCTCCCTTCGCTGGGGAGGACTCTCCTGATTGGCTCTCCTTGTGCCCCCTCCCTCTGGTGGAATCCAGAGGCGGGGTCTTTTCTTCTTCAGCGTGACGTGGCCTGGCTTTCTGACCAGTCATGGCACAGGTGGGTGGGCTTTCGGCTTTCGCGCCGCTCCGCTCCCCTTGCAAAGAATCCGGGTTTGGCGCCAGATTATTACACATTTCCAGCCACATTCTCCTTATAGTCTCTGTGCACGATGCACATGCTTGCTCCAGGCTTGGCGGGAACCGCCATTTTAGGTCACTTTTCTTGCTCCGCGGTGCACATGTAGGGACGGACGCCATCTTGGATGAGTCCTCCAAATGTCCATGTGCCATACTCTCAATGTCTAACGGGTATCTCGTACCTAAACACTGACTGACTTCCAACTGTGTGCCCTGCTTTTACCCCAGGCTCAGCGGAACTCCTCTCCTCCATGCACTGTACTCGGTGTCTACATTGCAAGTGCTCTGTGGTGTGTGTTGTTGGGTGATAGCTAGGGTACCTCTCTTTCTAGGTACGGGCGTCTCCTACTTTTGGCCACTCATAGCGCGGGCCCTGGGCCATGGTCCCTGGACTGGTTAACAGGCTGAACCCCCCAGTTGCCTCACGCTACCTGCCTCAAGTGACTCGGTCAGCTATAACTATTCACCCTTCCTACGCCACCTCCTAAGGGCGCCCAAGGCATACTGTGCGAGAGTCTACGCTCCCCTGGATACCCTCGGCATATGCAATTGCGCCCATCCTTCTCCAACACTTGCACGGAGAGTGCATCTCACTCTTCCCGTTCTGCCTTGCTAGAAGCCTGTCCTGTTCTGGCATATATATCTCAGCAGCGCCTCCAAATGTAACCCTTATTCCCCCCCCCAGACTCTACGGTGGTGTCTAGGGTGCATGAGGGCAGATTACATGCGTCGTGGTGGTGCATACCTGTGAGGAACAGGAGGGCCTGAGCTTCCCGCGATGTTATTGGGGAGCCAGGACCAGGCTTTTGGGGTGGTAGCCTCCATGATCACTTAGTGGTGCAGTGCCTCCATCTTCTATACTCCCAGGAATAAGGGACAGGACCTGTATAGAAGAACCCCCTCGGTCCCAGGGTAATAGCTTCCAACTCACACAAAGTCTTTGGTACAAAGGATAGTCTCTTTATTGGCAGATCAGTGACTCCCAAATGTAGTGGCGTTCAGCAGCCACAACAACAACAGCAAAGCCTTGCTAATTACTCCACTCTCCTCCCATACAGATCTTTCCTCCTCTCCTTCCCTCCAAGTCTCTCCTCCGACAGGATGGTCTGGGCTGGGGCATCAATAACTCGCGGCCCACCTCCGAGGTTATCCTCGCGGTGGGGATTGGATTCTCCCCATCACCCCAGGCAAGGGGGTGAGGGGCATTGGTCCACCAGGTCTATAATGCTATCAGCTCTACTCAAAGTGGCTGAGTCTCTCCACTCCTCTGTCTGCTCCTGCACGGCAGCGCAGGTGAGACCGCCTGTCTCCTCCAACTCCTTGGACCGATCAGCAGGACTCACTACTCAGACAGACCTACGGCACACTCCTCACTTACAGGAGTTGGCTGCTAAATATAGAGCTAGCCCCACCTCTCGTGATGTCAGCAGAACCTCCCCTCTTGCTCACGCCTGCAGCAGAGTCCAGGCCTGCATCTACCACTCAGGGCAGGGCTATGAAGGGGGAAAACCCATGATGATTACTGGTACCTGATCTTAACAGGACTTACCACAGTAGGAGGAAGATAGGTATAGCCTGTGCTGTTTACAGGGGGCTACAACTATAAGAAACCCTCAACCCATCCGGACGAGGGATTCTAAGTGTGAGTAGAGCGTTCCTTTATTTTTCTCATTCGTTCCCATTGTGGCTTTAATTTATTGCACCAGCTTTGTTCGGGACTTTTTGCTCACTCGAAATACTACCTAGTGTGGTGAGACGCGACCGGCAGAGGGACGCCACTTGATGACATCACACGCACACGTGGACTAACCCGGAACTGATCAGGAGATCACCCCCTCTGAACTGACGGCTGCAGTATCTTCAGTGTACGGGAAGGCTTCTCAAGCAGAGTTGAACTTACCGATCCTGGATACCAGCGACCAGAGGAAGGACGTTCCAGTTACATCTGTCCGTGTCCTGCTGTTCCCGCCGAGTGGTAACATGTCCCTAACATGTTATGCTGTGTAATTTTTATATTGATGTACGTGCAACACTCACCTTTTACCCCATAAATTGATTTTTAATATACAACACTATGGTTTTTTTGCGCTCTTTTTTTCTTTTGTTTCTATATTAAAAAAACAGACTTACTGAAGATACGTGAGGGGCCTGCAGCACCACTTTCAGGTGACAGCAGAGGAGCCTGCTGAAGACGCCTCGGGGAGGACAGACAGTGCCGGGAAGTTAGGAGGGGAGGCAGGGGGGGCAGGTCAGAGAATTCCAGTAGAGGGGGGCAGAAGATTCCTGTAGAGGGGGGCAGAGGATACCGGTATCGCCTAAGGGGGCTGAGGATCAAGGATGCCTAGGGCCCGGGTGGCTTTGAGGGAGGGAAGACATGTGGGGGCACCTGCAGGCTGCAGCACCACTACCCACGGCCGCCGACAGTGACACATGACCATATAAATTGTGTCATTTTTTTACTTTTGTCTTGTTTTTTTGACCATTGATTGTATATTTAATACATGTAATTTTTTCTACCCACCCTGGGTGCGCCGTTATGGAGTTTCTGTGAATCTTGTCTTTTAAGATTTGATTTCTTTTCTGGTTCTATATATTTTCTTACTCTAGGGAGCACAACCTGTATTTTATAGGTTAGGGCGTCGTTTTGTTATCAATTTGATAGAAGTGCTGCCCATTTACCCGAGGGGGGTCCAAATTTGGATGCTGACGCACTTAATTCCTATTTTTAATATCCTATTTAAAATTCTTGGTATTCACCCTAATAATATCGTTTATGGTGTTACCCTAACTATATTTACATTTATGGTGTTATCCCAACAATGTGTCAGTTTTCCCACCAGAGTACTCTCCAGAGCTGTAACACTGTTGCTTCTGATGGACCATTAGTATTTGAATTAGGGCTCATATTTAAATTAGGACTCACATTTGCTTTTTACTTTCATACTGATTTATACATTTATATCCTGATATGTATACCACAGCATACCAATATTATATTGGTGCCTCTCAATGGTATTTTGGCCACGGATCCATCGAACGTTGATTCAAAATGAATATTTTCAGTCTACACCTGATTGCAGTCAGCCATTTTAGGCAGCTATTTAAACCTATTTGCATCCCCCAACGCTTATGAACCTGACGAAGCACGAACTAGTGCGAAACGCATTGTCCTATGAGGGTGGACCCATTTGGACTCTGACGGCCTCTGCAGCTACAAACTTGTGACTGACTCCTTCACTGAACACCGGACACGGCGGACAGAGGACCTCACAACAGCAGGGAAAACGGAACGCCCACACCTATCGTCTTAACCCACAATGTGAGTGGTTTTATTATGTTTGTTTTTATATTTAGTTATTGAATAAATACGGAATTCTAACCCATACCATTCTGGATATTTGTGGCACACACGGGCTACCCACATTTGACCGACTGCAAGCACGAGAAGATGTGGGAGAATGCCCTGAGGACACCTAACTCCAGTCAAAGATACCGTTTGGGGCTGTGACTCACACACGGCCGTGTGAGTCAATATTCATCATTTTATTGTGATCATTAACCCTCTATACTGTTATCACCGCTGCACCTGTCGCAAATAGATGTGGAGCACCTAAATTGTACATTCTGTGGGAGAAAACTACTTCTTAAGGAGATTGAGAAAGAAACCCTTTTGTAGTACTGACTTGCACATGGCCGTGTAAGTCCTTAGTATTCTGTTAGTCTTCTCACCCCACTTCCCAACCACCACGTTCCCATTTGCATGCAGCAAACCACACATTTTTTCGTCTGTATCACTTAAGTAGAAAAACTACTGACTACTTTATGTGTATCTTTTTTACATGTCTCGCGCTCCCCCACTCTGTTTCTACCAGATCTCGTGCGGGGGCATAGTGGTGGGAATATCTCCCACGCGAGCACGTGGTGGGGACTCTCGTGCAGCCCAAAGGTCCAATCATGGACCTCTTGTTTAGACGGTACAAACATGGTGTTCGGGTCTTGGCTACTTTAACTGTTGAGTAGGGCACTCCAGGTCTGAGATCTCTGCAGTGCCTCCAATGTAGCGCACTTTCCCCCACCCCCTGGGAGAAATGACAGATACAGTGTGTGTGGTGTGTTACCTGCGGCTCAGAGGAGGCCTGACACTCCACTGCTGGGAGCCTGTGGTGTACCTGATCCATCTGGTGACAGCGCCTCCACCTGCGCGGGATCCTAACAGTGTTGGATAACCCCATGCAGGACACTATATAAGTAATACACACTGGTATACTGTAGTATAACAATTATGGTTCACTACATGCATAAGGATAACGACACAATAACAGAACCACTAGGACTTCGCAGTGCCATAAACCCACAATGTCCTCCAACCAATGTCCAAACCTGTTGGATTATACCCCCAATGTACTGAGTGGCTCTTGAGCACCCAACCACCCTGGTGTCCATAATTAGCTACCCACCCAAATGTGTGAGACAGCACTGCCCACTAGAACAGAAGGTGTATATTTGGTGCACGTGGTGAGGTGAGGTACCTGCCGGTTGCTGCAACACCCTGGTGTGCAGATGCAGTAAGATGGGATCCATGGATTCAGTGAAGTTACCCGTGAAGCCTCCGCCTCTATGTTGGGTGGTGTCCCTCTTGGATAGTGCCACCATGCGGAATGTCTCTTATTGTAGTTGGTGATCTGGTCCCAGACCACCAAATGGCGGGGCGCAACCATGTCATGTCTGTGTCCCTCACACTGATACTACATCTATGGTCCAGTCCCTACAGCAACCACAAGCTTTGGGGGAGTCGGGGCCTGGCTGGGGCCTAGGGGGGTCTATGGCCTAGTGCAGGGGTCACTGACACCCTGCACATGCGCACCCTACCCTTCTCCTGTTCCAGCTCCGACTGACTGGCGTGGTCTAAGCATGCGAAAATTATCTATTGCAGAGCAGGAGGATCCAGGAGCCCTATTGGCTGCAGTCAGCAGGGGATCTTGCAGCCCAGGGGCTGCTGGGTGATGTTGTTCCCCATTTGGAGCCTATCTGTAATGGCCGCTGCAAGGTGCCTGCACCGCGCATGCGCACCTCTCCCTCTACTGGCCGCCGTAGCCTCAGACATTCTGCGCATGCGCAGCTTTAAAGATGACGGCCCCCACTAGCGTGTGCCGCGGATCCTCCGTAGCACCGAAGCGCTCCCTGCTCACTGACTGCAACCTCCCTCCTACCTCTCTAACTGACAGTGGGTCTGTCTTGTTCTCCGGCGGTAGCCGCATCACCCACTCCCGACCGCATCAGAGGTGAGCGGAAGTGAGGGAGCCCAGAGGGGGACCTGGGATCTATCTATATATATATATATATATATATATAGGTGAGACAGGACAGGGGCTAAACAAGAGAATGAACCTGCATCGCCACAGCATCACACGCGGAACAAGAGACAGTCCTGTTGGCGAACATTTCTCTGACTCTGGCCATAAGATGAACGATCTGAGGGTTGCCATACTCAAAGGTAATCTTAAAACCCCGAAAGAGAGACGGTTGCATGAATACAAATTTATGCAACTGTTCGGGACACTTAGCAGTGGCCTAAACAGAGATCGAAATTTTATGAGTCATTACTGACACTAGCGAACTCTCTTCCCATGAGCGCTAAAGGCCATGTCTGTACATACTGTGCTATATGTATGCACACACAGCTGTCTCTCACACATACTAATACTCCTTATTTTTCCATCCCTATACACCAATAGGGACCACATAGTATCCACACACACTTTTAGTTGTGCTACAAACTCTCACATTTCCACACCCACCCACACCATTTATATCCCCTCTCACTCCACACATACCTTGTGTAGAGCACTGTTTATACTGTGGGCTCTCCATTCATTCTTATTCACACTGATACACATACACACTCTTTCTTCACTTGCTTTCAGTTACCCTTTGACACCTCTAGCCATAAAACACATCCACATCGGGGGAAGGACCAGCACAGATAACATTCCAAGAGACACTGTTTTTAAGTAATCCTTGCTTCATTCATTGTAACATCGCCGGAAGAAGAGATCAGTGTATCTCGAAAGCTCGCACAAATAAAAGCATTTCGTTAGCCACAGAACGGTATCATCTATTTATTTTTTGATTATTGAAGCTCGGCTAACACGGTACTGATACCTCTACATATATATATATAGATAGATATATATATATATATATATATATATATATATATATATATATATATACTGTATATATATATATATATATATATATATATATATATATATATATATATATATATATATATAACAAAGACAAAAAGAAGCGCCAGCTCCATGGCATAATATTGTTTGTAAAATTGATAATTTATTAAAAAGCAGAAAGGGCCGCCAGGAATTGCACTCACTTCAAATAGTGAAAAAGCATTCAAGGGAGACAATCTGTAAACCAGCTGAGAATGTAGGAGGGTAGAAAGCCAGATATTGCTGTAGATATACACAGGAGGTTAATGAGGATACTTATCCGTGGCTGGATGGAAGATAGTAGTCACGGTAAGCAGGAGGGGTGGTGGTGTTAGGCAGGTAGCTGAAACACTATCCGGTATAGTAGGAAGATATCCAGTTGTCAGCTACTTCACTCCATGTGCCTGACGTGAAATCATAGTCCCAGCATTTAGACCTTAGAGCACCCAACTCCGCAATAACAACTCTGTTTTGCCCAGAAGTATCCTCTACCTTTCTTCGTGTGTAATAGGAAATTGGCAGACCTCGACACAGCCTCAACCTGTGTGATGACGTCAGTGCGTCACTACGTCCTGACTAGTTTCGTCAGTATAGTCACTTATGTGGCTATACTAATATTAACATTCTATACATTTTTCACCCTATTGTTGGTGTATCAGCACCCAATCTCTATGCTATATCTATATTTATATCCATAATACATCTAGTTCTATATACATTCCAATATCAGGTTGCTCTAAGTTTTCAATAGTAGCAAGTTTATTTTATATTGTACTATAGCCTTGAATCTTCCAGTGTGCAAATGCTGCTCATATTAGCTTTATTGAAACTTAATTAATTTGATCTAATAAATTTACTTATCTAGCGCACAGCCACAGGAAAATTCAAATGGTTTACTTTTGTTTAGTTTATATATATTACAAAAGTTTTTTTTATAATTTTTATGATTAAGATATAGGTTACCATTGATTGATTTGGAGCTTAAAGCTGCAGTTCAGTCTTTTTTTTTTTATTATTTATTTTTTTACTTTAATAGTTTCATGTGGGCAATCTCTACTTAACTAAAGAACTGTATAGCTGCAGGTCAATCGGTTCTCCGTGTATTGATCGGCGAAATTTGGTGACATAATTAGTGAAGGGATCTGTTTTTTTTTCTGCTTCTGTCAGTCAGTGAAAGCTCATGAATATTCATGAGTCTCCCAGTGACGTTGTGCTCGCTCCCGATCTGCTGCTGTGTGGTGTCTCCCTTCTGCCCCAATCCCTGTGCCTGCCTCCCTGCCCGTGCGGGAGATGGAGGGGGGTTGCGCTGCCTCCGTGGGGGGGAAGGTGGGAGCTGGTGATGTGGCCCCCTTCTTCCCCGATCACCATGAGATGGAGTGGGGTTGCGCTGCCCCCGTGGGGGTGGGGGGGAAGGGGGGAGCGGGTGATGTGTCCCCCTTCTTCCCCGATCACTGTGAGATGGAGTGGGGTTGCGCTGCCCCCGTGGGGGTGGGGGGGAATGGGGGAGCAGGTGATGTGTAACCCTTCTTCCCCGATCACCGTGAGATGGAGGGGGGTTGTGCTGCCCCCGTGTGGGTGGGGGGAAGGGGGGAGTGGGTGATGTGTCCCCCTTCTTCCCCGATGACTGTGGCTGCCTCCCTGCCCGTGCGGGAGATGTAGTGGGGTTGCGTGGCTGCCGGGGGGGGGGAGGGGTGTGTGTGTGATCTATATATATATATATAGTGTGTGTGTGTGTGTATGTGTATGTGTATGTGTATGTGTGTGTGTGTGTGTGTGTGTGTGTGTGTGTGTGTGTGTGTGTGTGTGTGTGTGTGTGTGTGTGTGTGTGTGTGTGTGTGTGTGTGTGTGTGTGTGTGTATATATATGAAACACACAATTAAAAAGGACAAAGACAATCCCCTTAGTTTCACCCGTCAATGGGCTTCTTCCCGGAGTGGAAATTTTTTATTTTTTTTGGCTGTCATTAGTATGTTTATGTTTTTAAGTTAGTGTGTCTTGCTGTATTTTCAATAAAATCTTGTTCATTTTTCTGACTCGGCAGAGCATTTGGTTCTTCAAGCTTAATCTTTTTTTTTGTAGATTGTTTATGGTGTAATTTAGAGTGCTACTAAGGGGATTGTCTTTGTTCTTTTCAATTGTGTGTTTTATATTTTTCATTATCCCCTAGCACCATCAGGTTCCCTTCTTTATATTTTCTTTAAGCTGATTTCATTTGGGGTTTATATTTTATTTTACCCTTATAGTCAGTATAAATTTAAGGGCTTGAGTTAACCATATATATTATGTGTTGAGCAACATACTTTTTTGTGTGTTTTATATATATATATATATATATATATATATATATATAAAACACACAAAAAAGTATGTTGCTCAACACATAATATATATGGTTAACTCAAGCCCTTAAATTTATACTGACTATAAGGGTAAAATAAAATATAAACCCCAAATGAAATCAACTTATATATATATATATAGTGTGTGTGTGATATATATAGTGTGTGCGTGTGTGATATATCTATCTATATATATATATATATATATATATATATATATATATATATATATATATATATATATGACAAAACAAACAGAAATAATAAAGGAGCGCCTAATGGAATAACCTGCCTAACCGTGAGTATGTAGCCAACTGTGTTAATACAACCTATGGGGTGGCTAAGGTAGGAACATATAAAAAGACCCTATGTAGCTTTAAAATTAAACATATAATAACAATAATGATTTTAATACAAAATATACATGACAAAGATATTAATAGAACGCTACCACTGGCATATGAGGGCCTATCCCATAACTGCATTTTAAAACCGTTATACTTGTCAGTGGGCATTTGTCTGTTTTTAATGTTCCATAAAATCATTGTTATACTTTAATGCACTAGGTGTGCGCCTGTTTTTTTCTCTTTTTCATATATATATATATATATATATATATATATATATATATATATATATATATATATAGTGTGTGTGTGTGATATATAGTGCGTGTGTGTGTGTGTGTGTGATATATATATATATATATATATATATATATATATATATATATATATATATATATAGATATATAGATGTTGTCCTGATAAAAAGGAAAAGGCACAATAAAGCCTTATTATAATTTCACATTATAAAGCCTCCGAATTGCGTACCTCTGTGAACGTCAGTCCACAATATATATATATATATATATATATATATATATATTTATATATATATATATATATATATATATATATTGTGGACTGACGTTCACAGAGGTACGCAATTCGGAGGCTTTATAATGTGAAATTATAATAAGGCTTTATTGTGCCTTTTCCTTTTTATATTGTGGACGGACGTTCACAGAGGTACGCAATTAGGAGGCTTTATAATATGAAATTATAATAAGGCTTTATTGTGCCTTTTCCTTTTTATCAGGAAAACATCCAAACAAGGGGGGGGAACAAAGCTTCCATTCACTTGGGAGTATTTCTAGTGAAACACTATGCAATAATTCACATCTCCCTTAGTCAAGCAGTTCTCGCAGCCCCAAAACATATAACATGAAATAAGCAGATATAAGCAGTCTCTTAAGAATAAAAGTCTTATCTGTTTCTTGGAGGGAAAATCTCACTTCCTGGTTCAGCTTCAGGTGTAGTAGCTTTCCCTGTGTCTTGAAAATCAGCTCTGCTGTGCAGAGCTCAAGACCGGTCAGCTCCAGAGATGGGTGTTCTTTTAGTCAGTCTCTCCTGTGAGACTCAAAAACACTGCTCTGTCTCCAAAGGTCAGCTCACACATGAGCAAAGGAGAGTTCTCACTTCCTGTCTCAAAGGCAGGCTTTTTGTAAACAATGTAATCAGGCAGGTGATGTTTAGTAATTAACTACTACACTGTTGGATTAAAGGAACATTACTGAACAGGGATAAGTCCCCTGTTACATACCTCCCCTGTTTGTGGGAAGCTCGGGCTTACCATAGCCAAAGCCCATCCTTCCACTCTCATTCTATATATCTCTGTGACTTGAATGAGAGTGGATGGAGGAAGAGAACCCTCTGTCCCGCTGGGATTGGAGCCCTTTCTCCAATTTATTTTTGTCTCCTCCCGAAGATGCTTGAGATCAGCACTCCTCAGTCGCTCGAGTAGGACTTTTTCCACGTAAAGTCTTTTTATCACGTGCGCGGTCTTGAGAATTCTGTTGCGTCGGGCACTCCTCTTTTTATAGACAAAGTGTATGGCAACAGTTGTAGAGCAGTTAGGACTAGCCCTTAGAGTTATCTGCTCTTGAAGTGGTCTTTCTGCCGCTTCTCCACACCACGGAGTCGCCAGTTCAGCTAAGGATTCTTCTGGCTTTGATTCTGCACTCCTACCTCTGTTTGTTGCCTGTTGGGCAGCTGTAGGTTTGGCTAGTGCTTTCTTTGGTGGCTCAAACTTCGTAATTTTGTTTTGAAGTTGCGTGGATTACCCAACTCTCACTGTACCCTTGTCCTTGCGGGCATTAGTTACTGTGGGATACTGGTGCTTGGGCAGAGCAAATACCTTTTTCCGTATTGGAGGAATCTGTATCAGAGTCTCCTTCATATTCTGGAGCTCTGTAATTTTTGTCGTCAAGGTTACCGCTGCGTCTGTTTTCTCCTTGGTGTACTGACTCAAGGAAATGGAACAGTCTCTCTGTCTCTCCAGCTCTTGCTCCAGTTTCTGAGCCTTCTCACACTCCCTCTCATACAGAGTCACCTGGTATCGAAGCTCCGCTTCCAACGATGCTCTGAAGACATGCAGCGTGGCCTTTAGCTCCTCATACTGCTCTGTGGGGACGTACTGGGTATTCAGACATTCCTGCAGCGCTTGTACCTCTTTAGCAGCCTGCAGTTTTTCTTCCTGTAGCGTTTGCTGCTTCTCCTCAGCATACTGGAGGTGTGTACTCAGACCTTGCAGTTGGTTCTGCAGTCGGTGCTCTGCGTCAAACTTTTCCTTGACTTCTTCTGTTAACTGAAAATGTTCTTCTTTCAGTTTTAAGTTTTCTCTTTTTAATCTTGAATTTTCTCCTTTTTCAGTCTCTGTATTCTTCAGGGCTTCTTTGCAGTCCTCCTTCCATTTACACACATCTGTTTTGAGAATGACCATCTCCTGGCGTGAGACTTCCTTCTCTAGGTTGAGGGTCTGAAGCTCCTTCTGAGAGACTTTGAGATCTGTATCAAGATTACCAATAGTTTCTTTAGCAATGTCCAGCTCCTCAGTGAGACTGTGTAGTTCCTTTCTGGAAACTTCCAGGTCTGTGCGGCAGCTGTTGGTCTCCTGATGTGAGGCATCCAGTGCTCTGCAGAGTGTCTGAACCTCTTTCTGAGATATGTCCACTTCTATCCTGACACTGTTGACCTCCTGTTGTGAGGCATTCAACTCTATGCGCAGAGTGTGAACCTCTTGCTGGAAGACTGTCATCTGCTTCAGTGCCTCCTCATACTTCCGCTTTAGCATAGCCACACTTTTGTCAGATGGGCTCTGCTTTACATCCATGGCGGAAATAGTAGCCTTTGCAGTATCTAGCTCAGTCTGGAGATCCTCCAATTCGGTCTTGGCCGCAGAGTAAATTGCGAGCACAGTCTTCTGTAGCTCAGCATTATTATTTTTTTCCCTTTCCAATTCTTCACAGAGCAGATCACAGTCATGCCTGGCAATTTTCAGGGCGTCTTCAGGGCTGGTCAAGGGATCGTCACTCACTGGTTCCGGCTCCACTACCCTGGGATGGTTGGTTGAGGGTTCCTCAATGTTGGCACCGGACAGACACTTCAATTGAGGTACACGACTTCTGCCTTGGACCCTCTGGATATTCGGTTAACCGTGGGACGAATTCTCCATTTTTTCTAGGCTGCAGGGCAACTCGGTCCCATTTTTTTCCCACAGGATCTGCGGACGTGTCTTTTCCTTCCACGGTAAGTGAAGAACTGCTTTTCTTTTTCTTCCTTTTTGATTTCGATGACACCGTCCCTTCAGGGATACTGGGGTCTCCATCTTCATTTGAAGTTTTAGCAGCATCATTATATACGCCAGGCTTTTCTTGCAGCTGCTTTAGCTGACAGAAATATTCGGTGATCCTCTGCTCCCGCTCTGTCTCCTGCTGATCATATTCGTCATCAAAGGGAGCGGTCTTTTCTGTTCGTGCCGAGTTCAGGCACCCCCACCATTCTTGGGGTGTTTTGTGGGTGTGACTCGGTTCGGGTTCCCCGTAAGAGATGTCTTCCTCTTTATTGGACTGGAAGGGCCACTCTTCCGTGGGGTAGGGTTCATTACAGGAACGCTGCATCTTGTCCTCCATTTTTAGGCTATCCGGTGTAATTTTCTTCCTGACCTCAGGAGGCGCTATTGCAGCTGTTGCCACTGTATTTGCTAGAACCCCCAATTGTGGTAGTCCTACAGATGGGCATATTTTGCTTGTAGAGGTCGTAGCTCTCACAGGCATCTCTGTACACTTTTCTTTCTTGGGTAATTTTTTCAATATCAGCAGTGCTGTGCATGCATTTTCTTTTATCAGGTATACAAGATTGTGCAGTTGCTAGGTAAAAAAGTCTATTTGCTATACACCATTTATTTGCTAGGTGCAATCCCTCCGCTTTAGCAACAGAATTTGGTTTTCTGCCTGAGTTCAGTAATTTTCAGTCTCATCTTTGGGTATTATGGCATTCACACTTCACACTTTGGGTGTCTGTTTTGCTCCCAAGATAATAGGCATACTTTTTTACTTGCAGAAAAAAAAAACATTCTTTGCAGTGGACTCAACACTAAGCAATTGGCTTTGAAAAACCTTTTCCTTTATAGGGCAATTTTACACTCAGCATTTGTTTGCTAAAAATTCCCTTGCTTCAGCACAGTCTTGTATCAATTTTCACACTTTTCTGCATATACAGTACTCCATTCACAGCTGGTAGCCCTATGCGGTGTGGCAACCTTTATTTGCAAAATCAGTACCACTCGTGGGTCACCATCTGTATTCACTGCTTCAAGCGAAACTTTTGAAAACAACAAACACCTATCCCTTTTTTAAGGGCTGACTCACTTCTTGAACCCTGACTATGGCTAGAAGGCAAAATCCCTATTTCAATGACCGTATTACACTTTGTGATAGGCAATTAAAGGTTTACCTGCTTCAGCAGTCTCTTGGGATTGGGGAAAAGAGTCCATCTGTAGTTTTTGTAAGTTTCAGTGCTGTGTAAGTTTCAGTGGTGTGTACCCCTTTAACTCTGCCTCTGCTGCATGAGAGGTTTTTTTTTTTGTTTTTTGTTTTCAAGTTGTTTAGACTGTTTGTAGGCAAAAAGCATAACAAAAAATTTCACATAAAACTCTCCGGTCCTTTTTAACTACAAAGACACCTCTTGTCCCAACTCGGACACCATATGTGGACGGACGTTCACAGAGGTACGCAATTAGGAGGCTTTATAATGTGAAATTATAATAAGGCATTATTGTGCCTTTTCCTTTTTATCAGGAAAACATCCAAACAAGGGGGGGAACAAAGCTTCCATTCACTTGGGAGTATTTCTAGTGAAACACTATGCAATAATTCACATCTCCCTTAGTCAAGCAGTTCTCGCAGCCCCAAAACATATAACATGAAATAAGCAGATATAAGCAGTCTCTTAAGAATAAAAGTCTTATCTGTTTCTTGGAGAGAAAATCTCACTTCCTGGTTGAGCTTCAGGTGTAGTAGTTTTCCCTGTGTCTTGAAAATCAGCTCTGCTGTGCAGAGCTCAAGACCGGTCAGCTCCAGAGATGGGTGTTCTTTTAGTCAGTCTCTCCTGTGAGACTCAAAAACACTGCTCTGTCTCCAAAGGTCAGCTCACACATGAGCAAAGGAGAGTTCTCACTTCCTGTCTCAAAGGCAGGCTTTTTGTAAACAATCTAATCAGGCAGGTGATGTTTAGTAATTAACTACCACACTGCTAGATTAAAGGAACATTACTGAACAGGGATAAGTCCCCTGTTACACACACATATATATATGCGTGTGTGATATATCTATATATATATATATATATATATATATATATATATATATATATATATGTGTGTGTGTGTATGTGTGTGTGTGTATGTGTGATATATATAGTGCGTGTGTGTGTGATATATATATATATAAATATACCTATAAACAACATATATTTACTGTAGATAAGGTAGGGTGTTAAGTGTTTGAAGCCAGGGGACAGTGTCATAGAAAGGTGGGGAGGGGGAGGGATACTATACTGGGGGGGGGGAGAAAGTGTGGATAAGAATCGAGGCAAGCAGGATGATTACAAGCAATTTTGATAGGGTGTGAGAAAACCCATGTCCACATTAATTCCTTTGGTTTTGGTGTCAGAGAGTCTTATCATTCTGAGTTCAAATGTTTTCCGTTCTTGGGTGCTTTTAAACATTCCATTGAGGATTTTGATTTTTAGATCATTTATGGAATGATCTGGCTGTGAGAAATGATGTCCCACAGGTGAGCAGTATCTTCCTTCTTCGTGATGGAGTATAGAGTGTCTGTGCATATCCATCCTTCCTTGTAGTTTTTAGCCAAAAAGTTTAGTTTTTTTTTTCCTCTCTCCACACTGTTTTAGCCATAGATTCATTTGTATATCAGTATTGCTTGACCTGAAGAAGAGAGGATAACTCTCGAAAGCTTGTCCTATGACATAAATTGTTAGTCCAATAAAAAAGGTATCACCGAATATTGGAGAACTCATTTATTCTGCACTATCGCAACTGGACTAACACGGCTATTTTCTGCTTTATATATATATATATATATATATATATATATATATATATATATATATATATATATATATATATATATATATATGTAACGGGTTTCCCCCCCCCAATCTCACATTGGCCCGGGTACTCTAGCAACCAACCCCCATTACATGTTCTTGTTTGGTGGTGCACCTGTAGGCAACAGGGCCAGCGTGATTGGAGCAGGGAGAGTGACGCCGAGAGACTGTTTCTAGTGTGAGCCGAACGGAGCATTGGCAGTGAATAACACAGAGGGAAACCTCGCGAGAGCCGTACAAGATCTGTCTAAAGCACTTATTCCCATGATCTGTTATTTATATTATCTGTTATTTATTTGATTACCACATGTATTACTACTGTGAAGCGCTATGTACACTAATGGCGCTATATAAATAAAGACATACAATACAATACAATACAAGATCGGATCACCTGATGCGGAAGCACTCGCCGGTGTGAGGAGGTCTGGAAGTCGGCGTTCTATATCACGAGTGTGAGAGACTCGCAAAACACTCTCTACTGCCCGTTTTTAACTCATAGAATGTGAGTTAAATACCTTTGTTTTTTATCCTTAGATGTTTTATTAAAAGGTTTTACACATATGTTTCTCCTTTTATTCCCTACCTATCCTCTTATATGAGATCCACATAAAGGTACAGTCTGCTTAAACAGACTCAACGCGATTGCTGCAAGGAGCCTTCAGGACAAATCCTTCCTAAGATCCAGGAGCCAAGATACAGACGAACTACAGGAGCTGAGTTCGGGAGTCCCTAAGTGGATTAAAGGCCTTTATTAATCTTACTAGTGTAAGTGCATATCTCACCGATTTCTTATCTGTTTGTATTGATATACTGCCCTATGATTTTTTTCCTCTTTTTCTCTTCTCTTCCCCTGCACATGTGCGCCTAGGTCATTCTTTGCAATATATATATATATATATATATATATATATATATATATATATATATATATATAAAACACACAAAAAAGGAAAGTTGCTCAACACCTAATATTAAAGGTTAAATCAAGCCCCCAGATTAATACTGACTATAGGGGTAAAATAAAATATAAACCCCAAATTAAATCAGTTAGAAAAGTTATAGAGCTTGTTGGTGCTAGGGGATAATAACAACTATATAGAACACACAAATGAAAAGGACAAAGACAACCCCCTTGTTAGCACTCTAAATTACACCTAAAGAAAATCTACTAATAAAGATTATATTGCAAGAACCAGATGCACTGCAGAGTCAGAAAAATGAACAAGATTTTATTGGAATAACAGCAAGACACACTAACTTAAAAACATGAATATACTAAAGACAGCCTAACAAAATATATGTATCAAAAATATATTGGATAAAAGGGGGACTGTTAATCTAGTGAATGAATTCTATTTTACCTCAAAAAAACTAAAATGTGTCTAAGTGAATATAAATAGTAACACAAAAGTAGTTTAATATAACCCTTGAAGGTAATACAAAATATTATAAATCCCTACTGGCATGAATGCCTAATAGAGAGATATATGATGGATTGTGGCATGGAGGAAAAGTATATAATCAATGACCCAGTATACAGCCAGAAAAAATAATATATTACCAAAAATAAAGGGGGGAGAGAAAGGCAAACAGGGAAAAAAATGATATAAAAATAATAATCATACCCTGCCTAGCAATTCCCAAAAAAAAGAAAACAATGAGAACTGATGCAGCAAACAAAAAAAAAAAATTTTTTTTTATATACCTATAAATGACATGCTAACAAACAGAGTCATACAAATGGAAAATACAGCAGTGCATAGCACTGCAAGGACAAGTAATGCCCAGACAGCAAAGAGAGTTAATACTCAGCTGTAGCAGGGTTGCGTGAGGCATGTGTCCATCAGATTGTAGAAGGTTTGTTCCAATGTTTGTGCATAGCAGAAATAAAGAGAATCAAAAAATGCTGCAACAGATCCTTCACAAGTCCATCCAAATAAAGATTACATGGGGGCTGTCAGAGAGTAAACACTCAACGCGTTTCACCCGTCGGTGGGCTTCTTCCCGGAGTGGTAAAATTTAAAGTGCAGGCGAGCAGTGTTATATAGGAGAAGTAATCAGTTGCAGCATTGTCAGTATTTCCTTATCCAATAGAAGATGCTGGCCAAGTTCAATTGAATAAACCTTCTACAATTTGATGGACACATATATAGGTATTTTTTTTTTTTGTTTGTTTGCTGCATCAGTTCTCATTGTTTTCTTTTTTTTGGGAATTGCTAGGCAGGGTATGATTATTATTTTTATATCATTTTTTTCCCTGTTTGCCTTTCTCTCCCCCCTTTATTTTTGGTAATATTTTATTTTTTCTGGCTGTATACTGGGTTTTTTTGATACATATATTGAATGTTGAGTTTGACATTTTTGGCCAAAATTGTTTTAAGCCCCTGAGCCAACGTCACGGCAGACCACAAGGCATCAATCAGACTTAGAACTTTGCAACTAATATTGACAGATTTACTATAAATCATTCTTCCTGTTATTACACAGGTTATTAAGAATTTATATTAGCATTAGGGACCTCTGAATTGTGGTCTGCCGTGACGTTGGCTCAGGGGCTTACAACAATTTTGTCCAAAAATGTCAAACTAAAAGACCATTTTCTTGATAGATATTTATACATATATATTTAGGCACTGTATCGTGTATGATTTTCACTGGATGTGCTAAAACGGAGCTTTGTCTGTGTTTTATGTGCTGTCTCTGGTTTTAAATATATATTGCCATGCTCAGTAGCACTCCTCTGTGACATTCATATGCTTATATATATGTTGTGGTTATTTTGGGGGTTCAATAGGAGCTTGTTAGGTGTCCAGTATATTTTACAATTGTGTTTCAGCTAGTCCAGGCTGATTGGAGGTTGGCAACCTCCTACTTAATTTAAGCTCACCCCCTCCCACATTTAAATGGTTAAGGGCTCACTCCATAGCATCTTCCACACAGGGGAACTTGTTTGCTTGCAGGATGGTTGTGACATCTCTAATACAGAGTGCCTTTCCTGGTAATGTACATGTTAATAAAGGCTTCAATCAGACTTAGAACTTTGCATCTAATATTGACAGATTTACTATAAATCATTCTTCCTGTTATTACACAGGTTATTAAGAATTTATATTAGCATTAGGGACCCCTGAATTGTGGTCTGCCGTGACGTTGGGTCAGGGGCTTACAACAATTTTGGCCAAAAATGTCAAACTAAAAGACCATTTTACTTAATAGATATTTATACATATATATTTAGGCACTGTACCGTGTATGATTTTCACTGGATGTGCTAAAACTGAGTTTGTCTGTGTTTTATGTGCTGTCTCTGGTTTTAAATATCCCTTCAGGCATCCTACCCCTAGCGCTACCTCAAGGTGACTCGGACAGCTATAGCCCCTCTCCAGACCCACTAACTCCTCTCAGGTTCCCAGGTTATTCCTGCGGTTCCATCCCAACACAGCACAAAGTGGCAGCATACACGTTCCCTGTTTCCTAGCGTGTGCCTAGCAAAAGCCTGTCCTGTTAATAGATATATATCTCTCAGCAGCGCCTCCAATTGTAACGGGTTTCCCCCCCCCCCCCAATCTCACATTGGCCCGGGTACTCTAGCAACCAACCCCCATTACATGTTCGTGTTTGGTGGTGCACCTGTAGGCAACAGGACTCCTGAGTCTCCCGCTTGATGGTATTAGGGGATGTCATCAGGACAGGTAGCTGAGGTAGTGGTGCGAGTTCAACTTACATCATGTGCAGCGCCTCCACCTCATCAGGATCTGTGCTTCCGCAGGGAGATGGTCCTGGTGAGGAACTCCTTCTTGGTGGTGACTGCCACTGTTGAGTAATTTCACACTCACACAGTGGGGGTTTCGTTAACAAGGTCATCTTTATTGTAGATTGGGATGTAGCAGACTGCCCCATGCAGCTGCCGGCTCTAGCCGCACATCTCTTGGTGCTGTCCCTTTGCCAGGTATGCCCTCCCGTATTGAAGTGGGATTCCCTCTTCTCCTAGGGAGATCCTCTCTGTGCCAGGTCCCTGGACACAGAGTGGCTTAGACAGTCTGATTGGTCAACCTGGACCACTAGTTACGGCACTAGGGTCACAAAGTGTTCCTACAATCCCTTATGCAGGAAAATACAACTTCCCAACAACTTCCCACAGCTGCTGGAACCAACTTCTAACTAACTGTGTTGTGCCTTATATACTTCAGGAGGCAGGCGCATCCCTGATGTCACTATCCAGGGACTCAGAGCATACAGCCACTCCCCTCCATACACAGGGCACCTAACCATGGTGTGAGGGAAAACCTCCATAACTACTGCTGGCATACCCGTACTTATCAGGACTTACTGCCAACAGAGAGGAAAGTAGTATACCATTATTATGCATGGCTATATATAAAAAACAAAACAAACAAAGGAATGAAGTAGCGCCTCTATATATAACTAATTTGTAAAAAAGAACCAGTTAAGCTAATCATATAAGGTGCTTGGTGGGGTGACTAGTTTAAAAACTAATACACGTTGATGTAGACTAAAAAATGCAATGCAGTGCAGACTAATTCACTATTTATAACTAAATTAAAAAACCTCTATAGTTATAGACAGCTAACAGTTTAATAACACAAAATATAAAAAAGTGAAAAAGTAAAAAATGAAAAAATACAAAAAACCTTCAATATTTAAAAAGTCCTGTTACAATGATAAATGCACCAGGTTCTTGCTGCCCGTTTTAAGGGATCACCAGTCCCTGACCATATCTGAAAAAAAAGAAAAAACAGGCGCACACCTAGTGCATTAACATAATAAAATTTGTATTTCAAGGAACATAAAATCTGACAAATGCCCACTCACAAGGATAAAGCAATAAATAGCGTGTATGAGATTGGCTCTCATTTGCCGTAAGCTCGCTCCTCTCTGTGTAGCTCCAAGTCCTGGCGTCGTCACGTGACTTCCCTCGTGTAGCCGGTGAGCCGGTGAACCGGAAGCGGAAGCTCACATGCAGTGTTCGGCTGGGAAGGGACCCTCTAGACGGGAGAGGTCCTCCAGGTCCTCTATGGTTATACTGTGTTGAAGCCGTCTGATACACACCGAGGACAGAGTCTCTGGCAGCAGCAGGCCTCGATGCTTGTGGGCAAATGGCGGTCTCAAGCTAGTCACGCCCCTAGTACAAAAACCCTCCACAGCAAAGCAAATATGCAAATGTAAATACAACTGTATGCTCATCTGCATGCCTTAGGCAGGTCTGCAACCCCGCCTTTCCCCATTATCACACAGCAGTGGAAGTGCTGTGTATTCTGAAAGCCAGGGGTCATGTGTAAGATGATTTAGCCCAGATAGTGTCAACTCGGCCCTCTTTTCCAAGCACAAGAAGTTCTGTTTTTTTCTTTACTTTATTTGGGGAAAGTAGCATAAAATACAGTCACTTGTGCAGAGATGTTGATGTATGAATAGTGTCTGTCTCTGAGTGCCTTGGTAGTTAAGAGCAGGTGAAAAAGATAATCCTACAGTACCAGTACAGGGGTTTACAGCAAAGTACTCACTCATCCAGAGGTTATGGTGGAAAAGGAAGTGAGGGGCAATGTGGGTAAAGGGAATAGCCTTGGGACAGACTATCTTGACCAAACAGGAGGGGGGGCAGACTAGCCCATTCTGGTGAGGATCACAGGGGCTGCAGTAGCAGCTCACTGCTTTCATACCCAGAGGCAAGAAATGCAACATTGTTGCATGTTACACAGGCACAGTATGTGTGTGCAAACTCCATGCAGCTGAGAATAAGATCTGACAGGCAGAAGCTGCAAAGGAGAGAGGGGGGTGAGTCAGAAATGTAGTTCTTGTTCCATGACACATGACACTGTGTGCTGGGTGATAATGGGGAAAGGCGGGGTTGCAGACCTGCCTAAGACATGCAGATGAGCATACAGTTGTATTTACATTTATATATATATATATATATATATATATATATATATATATATATATATATATATATATATATATATATATATATATATATATATATATATATATATATATATATATATATTAGTGTGTGTGTGTGTATATATATATATATAGATATAGATATATAGATATATAGTCACACACAAAAAAATATATATATATACACATACACCACAAGTACCCAGTCACCCACCCTCTCCCTCACAGTCACCCACCCTCACTGTCAATCACCCTCTCCCTCTCCGTCACCCACCCTCTCTCTCACTCATTTATATCTGGCTTTTTTTTACTAGATTTTGCCTTACACACACCCACGTAAGGAACTATGTACAGTAACAAGGACTAATTGTAGTAAAGTATAAATGTAATACAATAAATAAACAGTTATGTCAAAAACAAATGTTATGTCAGGGCGTGCTCACCACAAACGAGACGGGACCGCGGTGCTGAGGTGGGATAGGATATAACGCCACCCACAGCCACGTGGGCACGTCTTGAGAGTAGAGTAGTCTGGGAGTCCGGATCGGGGCAGGAGAGGTACGGATGGTAGAGGGTGCTTTATGCAAAGTCCGGGGTAGAGATAAGGACGTAATCATTTACCGTTTGCCAGGATCGGGATTCCAGAGGTGCGGAGAGTCGTTTTGCCGTATACCGAGTTCGGGCTGCTAGAGGTGCGGGTAGACGTAGCGGAAGCCGGTTCGGTACACGAGGAGGACTGCAAAAATAAAACAGGACAAGACAGGACTAGGGAGGCAGAGAGTGATGAGAACAACTGGTTCTATGCTCAGCCAACGAGTCAGTGACACTGTTAGGTATATATAGGAGAGCGGGTCCAATGGCAGCGCAGCAAGGTGGGGGTGTGTGGAAGGGCCAGGCTACGGCAGGGATAGGTCCAGCATGAGTCCCAGGGGAGGAGCCATAAAGCCCTGTAGTCAGACTGCATTGGATTGCAGCAATGGTTTGAAGTGCTGTGCCTTTAAGGGGTTGGTGCGGCTCCGTGTGACCGCGCCTCTGTGTAGCTGTGCTTGCGGCCGCATGCCCGAGCGTAGCCGGTGGACCGAAAGTAGAAAGGGAGTTTTGGCGTGCGCGCGCGCGCCCACGTGGAGTAGTGATCGGCGTTCCGGAGAGAGGCTGCCTGCGTGCCGCAGGAGGACCCGTCGGAGCTGCCGGTGAGTGAGGAGCATGCCGAGGGCGGCATGACTCCCAGACCCTTACAGTACCCCCCCCTTCAGGGGCGACCACTGAGCGTCCATGAGATGGCTTGGAGGGATTCTTACGATGGAAAGCCTGGACGAGTCGAGGTGCGTGGAGATCCCGGTGGGGAATACAGGAACGTTCCTCTGGTCCAAACCCCCTCCAGTGGACCAGGTATTGTACTCCACCTCTGGAAATCCTAGAATCCAGGATAGTCTGAACCTCGTACTCCTGTTGACCTAGGATCAGAAAAGGAAGTGGGGGAGACGTGGTCTTAGAAAAGCGAGGACTCTGGAATGCTGGTTTAAGCAACGATATATGAAAGACTAACGGAATCTTCATCGAGGGTGGAAGGCGTAGGTGATAAGCCACAGGATTAATCCTCCTGACCACAGGAAAGGGACCGAGGAATTTAGGTGCTAGCTTCATGGTAGGAACCTTTAGTCGGATATTCCTGGAAGAAAGCCAAACCCTGTCTCCTGGGACGAATTCCGGAACCGGGTGTCGAAGGCGGTCTGCCTGGAGTTTCTGTCTCCCTGTAGCCACCTCTAAGTTCTCCTGAATCCTCGTCCATAAGTCTTTCAGCTGGGAGATGCGCTTGTCAACCGCTGGTACTCCTGAGGATAGAGGGGAGAAGGGTAGGCGGGAAGGATGAAAACCACAATTTATGAAGAAGGGAGATTCTTGAGTGGAGTCATTGCGAAGGGAGTTAAGAGCAAACTCAGCCCAAGGAAGCATATCCACCCAATCATCCTGTGTATCGGTTATGAAACACCGACGGTATTGTTCCAGGTTTTGGTTGGCCCGTCTGCCCATTGGTCTGTGGGTGGTATCCCGAGGAGAATTGAAGTGAAATACCCATTTTACGAGAAAAGGCTCGCCAAAATCTTGACACAAGTTGGGACCCACGATCAGAGACGATGGTTGAAGGCACTCCGTGAAGACGAAATATCTCCTGGATGAAAACATCCACAAGCCTGGAGGAATTTGGAAGGCCCCTCAAGGGAACAAGGTGAGTCTGTTTGGAAAAACGATCAATGACCACAAGAATCGCATTCTTTCCTTTGGAGTCTGGGAGCTCTACAATGAAGTCCATAGAAATATGGTTACAGGGGCGATCTGGAATGGGTAAGGGAAGAATAAGACCTGCTGGTTTGACCCGAGGTACTTTGTTGCGGGTGCACGTGCCACACGCTTTAACAAACTCCTCCACATCCTTAGCCCTCTCTGGCCACCAGAAGGTATGTTGAACAAGGTCGTTGGTTTTCCGTATCCCTGGATGTCCTGCTGATTTAGAGGAATGGCACCAGTCGAGAACCCTTTTGCTGTGTTGGGGTGCCGTGTAGAGTCTTCCCTCCGGAACCTTGAGCCCCCTCGGAACTTGTGATTGTTCGGATCGAATTTTGTCCAAAATATCAAAGGAGTTGGTGGACAGGATACATCTAGAGGGAATAATTGTCTCTAGCTGTTCTTCAGACTTGTCCTCTGCCAGGAACTGTCGAGACAGGGCGTCCGCCTTTAGATTTTTGGAGCCAGGAATAAAGGAGATAAGAAAATTGAATCGTGAAAAAAATAGTGCCCAGCGGGCTTGTCGAGAGCTCAAACGACGTGCCCCTTCTAAGTAGAGAAGGTTCTTATGGTCTGTGAGTATGGTTATAGGTGTCTCCGTACCCGCTAAGAAATGTCTCCACTCTTCTAATGCCAACTTGATCGCCAAAAGCTCCCGGTTCCCGACATCGTAATTCCGTTCTGCGGACGAAAATTTATTCGAGAAGAAGGCACATGGGTGTAGTCTGGCTAAGGGAGAGGTCCTTTGGGATAATACAGCCCCAGCCCCGATGTACAAGGCATCTACCTCCAAGGTAAATGGAAGTTTAGGATCTGGGTGGGTGAGGATAGGGGCAGACACAAAAGCCTTTTTTAGCAGATTAAATGCCCGTATGGCAGTCTCAGACCATGATGAAGGATCTGCACCCTTCTTAGTGAGATCAGTTATGGGAGATACCGTAGAAGAAAAATTGCGAATGAAGCGTCGATAATAATTTGCAAAACCTAGAAAGCGTTGCACGGCTTTGAGAGTGGTCGGACGGGGCCAGTCCAAGATAGCCTTAAGTTTCTCTGGATCCATATTGAATCCGGAGTCAAAGATAACTTATCCCAAAAAAGCCACCGACTTGAGATGGAACTGACATTTCTCCAATTTCGCAAAGAGATGGTTCTCCCGGAGGCGTAACAGCACTTGTTGAACGTGTTTGATGTGTTCTTGAGGAAATTTAGAAAAGATTAGGATGTCATCTAGGTAAACGATAAGAAATGTGTTAAGAATGTCCCGAAAAATCTCATTGACGAAATCCAGGAAAACTGCTGGTGCGTTGCACAGACCGAACGGCATGACCAGGTATTCGTAGTAGCCGTCATGGGTGTTAAAAGCAGTCTTCCACTCGTCCCCTCACGTATCCTTACTAAATTGTAGGCACCTCTTAAATCCAATTTA
>NW_027457228.1:0-42500 GCF_040206685.1 Ascaphus truei | reverse complement strand
GATATTGACTGAACTGCAGCTTTAATATAGTGTCATTTTAGATCTGTTTATTTTTTGTTCATTGCTATATGTAACAGATTTTTTTAATTATTTGATTGTTATTTAATTGTTATCTAAGATGTCTAATTATCTGTTCTTTGCTGATGAACCTTTTCACGACATGATAGGTGGCTGCCGCTGTGTTTCAGCTGTAACTAACTCACTGTGATTGCCCATAAGGGTATATAATGCTCCAGCAGGCAGCAACCTATCATCCTTTGAAAAAGTCACTCACGTGATGAAACTGGTCAGCACACCTGCAATCAACCACCCTAACTGCCTAATCAGAACTCTTTAAAGATGAGAAACCTCGCTCAAACTCTTATATCAGTGAGTAGTTCCGGTCGTGTGCTGCCAGGGATAAGTACAAGACAAAAGGGATGTGTGTGTAGAGAACACACAGAGAGATCCCCACTAGGGCGCACCACAGGCCTGAGTTATATTAGATCCTGGTCCTATAGTGCGCTAAACATACAACATAGATAATTTTATTAAATCACTATTAAAACTAATTTAAAAACCATTGAAGCTCCTAGTGTCTCCAGAGTGTTTGGACTCTATGTGAGGTACTGTCGCGGCCGAGTTTATTCTTACCTTTGCCCGGTCTCGGCCGCGACAGAAACCGGGCGCGCGCCGGGTGTCCCGGGCGCGCGCCGGAGCCTCGGAGGATCGGTCCTCCGATCAGGGCTTCCCCCTCCCCTCTCCGGGTCCGCCGGGTCCCCGGAGCCCCCCACCGTAATCCCCCACATCGTGGGACACCAGGGCTGTGGGTGTATAGATAGTAACACTGTCTATCGAACAGATGGCAATTTCACTATGGCAATTTCACCCACTTACTCCCATATACTTGGAACTTGAAAGTAGGTCAGAAGAGAGATACTCTATCTGGCAATACACTGTGACAGAACCCATAAGGTCTAAGTGGGTTTAATCAGAGGATATTTTTACTCTGTACAATTGTGAATATGAATACCAACAAGGCAAGTTCCTAACTGGATAAAACTATCTAAATATCTGTACGGCTATATGGGTTATTGCTATATATGGATGCAGTGTGTATACATGTTAAATACAATATATTAAGTATACACTGGATGTTCGATTCTCTGAACGTGTTCAACAACTAGATATGACTATGTTTCGACATCATGACAGAAAAAGCATATCAGTCATGATTCCTCTCTGCTAGTAACCACGCATGTCCACTCTAAATACAGAGTAGACAGATCTAGCAGGTCTCTAAACACATATGAAGTAATTATCACTGACTCACCTCTTCTTACTAATATTAGGTATACAGTATATAAAGGTATATTAATACCTCACCTAGGATACTATCTAAGAGGTAAAGAATCAGTTACAGGGGAACACAATAAGAGACATAAATATTACATCCTACCTCACATAGAGTCCAAACACTCTGGAGACACTAGGAGCTTCAATGGCTTTTAAATTAGTTTTAATAGTGATTTAATAAAATTATCTATGTTGTATGTTTCGTGCACTATAGGACCAGGATCTAATATAACTCAGCCTGTGGTGCGCCCTAGTGGGGATCTCTCTGTGTGTTCTCTACACACACATCCCTTTTGTCTAATCAGAACTCTGTCAGAAAAAGCCTGTTCTGAGAGACAGGAAGGGAGGTGTCCTGGAACAAGAATCATAGTTCTGTTCTTTTCCCCCCTTTTTACAGCTCTGCCTGCTGGCCCTTTATGTTGTAGCACTTTCCCTGCAGTTATTATTCCCAGTGCAGGTGAAATGGATACATTAGTTACTTTATCTCCTAGCCTCCTGGAAGTGGTTGCTATGACAACCCCTGTTATTCCCCTGGCATAGTGGACTGTTCCATTACCCCCTGCCTGTATTCACAGTTTCCTCAGCCCAGGCTCTGTTCCTGTGAGACACCCTCCATTTTGCTTTCCTTTCAATCTCAGCAGGCTAAGCAAGCACTACTCATGCCTTACATCTCTTGGTAAGAGTATCGTTTTTACTTTTTCCCCACTTTAAGCACCCTCATTGTAGAGAAGCTCTCTCTCACTACACCATCTACAAGTACTTTGTATATCTGCTGCTTTTCAATAAAGTGAAGAAAAGACAAATAACTTGTGATGCTTGTAAAAGGAACTAGTTAAGCTGTCTGGCCATACTTTACCAAGCGTGAACCCGTTGGCTCCAGAACAGGAGGATTCCTAATCTCACAATTGGAGCTGACCCAGGAAGGACAAACCAAGTTTTCCTGAGCTCACAATTGGAGCTGACCTAGGAAAGACAGACCAGAGGATTTCCTTAGTGGACACTGGACTGTCCAGAGGACAGATGTCTTGAGCTACAAAGAGACTGCAGGCTGACATCAAGACAAAGGGGAGAAGATTTCTAAACCTGGATCCTGATATTGCTATAGCACACAAGGAGAGCAGAGAGGACTTCCCCTACAGCTACAAGATACAAATAAGACTTTCTTTTGGGACTGTTATATATCTGTATATATGTTTATATATTTGGGGCTGGTGAATAGCTTAGCTAACCACCCAAACAATATAGGAAGGTTGGAGCACAACTGAATACAGGGTGGAAAAAACAATCTGCAAGAGAGTGTGTGTCCCAAAAAAGGTTTAATGGATCAAACCATAAACATACAGTGAGCCCACGGGCCCCCACCAACGCGTTTCGAGCAACGCTCTTTATCAAGGTACTTACAATAGTGGAACTCCATCCGGGCCATCGTGTCATAGTGGAAATAGGTGTTACATCCAACAGGATTTTGGTTTGGTTTAATGCTCCTGGTACCCCTAGGATTTCTACACATGGAATTATTCTGGTGAAGGACTTTATTGCAGCTTTTGATCTATGTTTCTGAGCACCATACAGCATTTTTTACATTAGCTAACCACCCAGTTAGAGAGGGCTGGACTACATGTGTAGATATTCTCCAAAACGGAGCAGGTTTTTCTTTGGCTTATTTTCATATGTTTTGCTTTATCAAAGGGACAGGCGCAATAAAGCCTAATTTTAGTTTCACTTTAAACAGTCTCCATTGCGTACCTCTGCACACGTCTCTTACACCACAGATAAGGGGCTAGGTCATTTTGGAAGCACCTGCCAATGTCCCTCCCTAAATATATAGCCATGCTCTGCCATGAGGTATTAAAGGTGGGGAGGGAGGTCCCTGATTTAGACTCAGTCTCAGGCTAAATGTAGTTCCGTGTCAATGTCAGTTCCAGTGCCGGTGCCAGGCCTGGAGTCCAGTTCCAGTAGACACTGCGTGGGAGAAGAACAGGGGAGATCGCCTCAGGGAGGTCCCAGCGCCGTGTCCTGCAGTGTATTCACCAGTTATCCCAGTGGGTGGATGGGTGTTGTACGTCTGTAACAGTTGTGGATACCTTTTTTTCAATAAATTAAATTTGATCAACTCTGTTGTTCTGTCTGGTGAATTGATCCCTGGTGTGATAGTCCTGGTCTCCTGTGATACATATAACCCCCCACCCTCAAATATGTACAATAGTTTATTGTCTGCCCCTGCACAGGCAAGAAGTGACTCTGACTGCTCCCTGACTCATTACCCCCCTACACCTTTCCCATACCTATTATCCCCTTGTACCCAACCCAGACCCATTATCCCCTTACATCCCTCCAGGCCCATTACACCCCTCAGGCCCACTACTCTCTTACATTCCCCCACCCCCACCCCAGGTACATTACCTCCTTATATCTCCCTCAGGCCCATGAAATCCTTATATCCGCCCAGGCCTGATAGCTCCTTATATCCTCCAAGGCCTATAACCTCCTTATACCCTAAAGGCCCGTTATCATCTTAGACACCCTGAAACCCACTATCCCCTTACATCCCACCTAGGCCCATTATCCCCTTACATCCATGCTAGGCCCTTTACCTTCTTATATGCCCTCCAGGTCCATTATCACCTTATAACCCCTTCTGCTTCCAATAACTGCTTTCCATCCCCTCCCCCCCCAAGGGGGGCCCTGCTTTTTATATTTGTCCTGGACCCAACAATTTCTTTTTTGAAAATTGGAATTGTTGTCTTTTTGAATAGGGGTTCTCCGGAACTCCCTCCCACACCAAGGGGCCGCTTCCCTTGAAAGGAGCCACTGAACCAGTTCCCGGTGATTAACCCGATCATCTTCTTTGGGTACTTATTCCATCTACTCTTTCTCCACACTCCCCTCCACTCCATCCCCTCCTTCCTCTTCTTCCCATCCTCCCCCACCCCTCCTTCCCCTCTTCCCCTCCCCAGCTCCCCCTCCACCCCCCTTCTGTCCTTCCTTCTTTCTTCCCTCTTTCCCATCTTCCACCTCCCCTCCATGCCCTCTTCCCCCTCCCCTCCTTTCTCTTCTCCCAAGTCCCCTCCTTTCCCTCCCCACCTTCCTCTCCTCACTTTTCTTTACCCACTCCTCCTCCCTTCACCCCTTCCTCTCCCACCCCTCCTTCCCACTCCCCTCCTTCCCCTTCCCCTCTTAACCCTTCTCTCCTACCACCCCACCCCCGTTCCCTTTTACTTCCCCTCCTCCCCCTCCCCTTCTTCCCTTTTCCCCTCCCCCTTCTCCTCCCCCTCCCCTCCTCTTTTTCTACTTCACTCCTCTCTCCCCACCCCCCCTCTCCCCTTCTCTCTTTCTCTTCAACCCTCTATTCCACCTCCCCTCCTATCCCTCTTCCTTTCTCCTACACCCCCTTTCAAACTTCTCCCCCTACAACTCTTCTCTAGCTCCCCTCTCTCATTCTCCCACCTCCATTTCCCTCCTCTCGCTCCTCCCCCTCTCCTCCCCCTCTAATCCTCCTCTTCTCCCCCTATCCCTATCCATATTCTCCCCTCCCACTCTCCTCCCAACTCCCCTCCTCTCCACTCTCCTCCTCTCTTTCCCCTCCTCCCCCTACCCTCCTACTTCTTCTTCCCATACTCCCCCTTCCCTCATGCCCTTTCCCTCTCCTATTTCCCCTCCCACTCCCTTTTGTCCCCTCCCTTTCCCCTTCTTCCCTTCCCCCTCCCCTCCTTCCCTTTATCTCTTTTCCCTGCCCAGCTTACACTCCTCAACCCCCCTACTCCCCACCACCCCTTCCTCTCCCATCCCTCTTTTCCCTCCTGTCTTTCACCTCCCCCTTCCTTTTCCCCTCCCCTCCTTCATCCCAACCTCACCTCTTCCCCCTTACCACCCCTCCTTCCCCTCTTTCCCCTCCTTCTTCCTACTCCCCTCCTCCCCACTCCCCTCCTTCTCCACCTATCCTCCCCACTCCCCTCCTCTCCCTTCTCCTCATCCTCCCCCTCCTCTCCTCTTTCCTACTTCCCTCCTTCCCCTCCTCTCCACTCCACTCCTCCCCTTCTTTCCTCTCTACTCCTCCCCATCCCTTACTTCCCCTCCCCTCCTTTCTCTCCCCTTCCTTTTCCCCCTCCCCTCTTTTTCCTCCCTCCCCTTCCCTCCTCCCCTGCCCTCCACCCCTTCTTCTCCCTCCTTGCTCTCTTCCCCTTCTTCCAATCCTCTTTCCCCTTGCCAGTTCCCTCTTCCTCCTCTTTGCACATCCCCCTCATTCTCCCCTCCCCATCCCCTTTCTATCCTTCCCCTCCCCCTTCTCAATCCCTTCCTCCCCCTCACTCCCGCCTCCTCCCTCTTCCCCCTCCTCTCCGTCTTTCACACCTCCTCCCTCCCCCTCCAATTAGGCCAAACTTTTTGTTTAAAGCTATGCTATTTATACTGTATAGATTTTGTTCTTACAAATATCACCACAATAAAACAGAACTGCAAAATACACATTTATTCAATTAACCACAACTTTACGGACATAAATGTTGTACAAGAATAATGTTATGTACATTTAGCAAAGGAAGGTGGGGGGCGTGTTGGTCTTTTCTTCCATGTAGTAACAAAGGAGGGAGAGCGAGTAGGTGGTGTGATATCTTTTCTTTTCCCAACAAGCTTTTGAACCTTTCAGGGTCCTTTATCGGGTTTGGCAATATCCTCTCCCTCCTTTATTACTCCATGTACATTTAGTAAAGATTTGTTCTCTACCTTTCCAATGCTGAATTCTCAAACTAAGATGAAGTGTATTTAGAACACTTTCACTGCCAGAAGTGTTCAGGAAAAGTGGTAAAATGACATTTTCCAAATAGTTTATATATATAAACTGCCCTGAGGAAGGTCCCGTTGAGAGGACCGAAACGTTGGCGGCCTTGTGTTACTGAATACACTTTTTTGATACCATACCTGCAGTGTGCTGTCTCTTTTTGGCTATCAGGATCCCCTGGTCTCTATATGTCTACATACTCTCTATGGGACAAGCATCTGCCTCCTGCAACAAAACCGTGAGTGCTAATCTCCATACCTGACTATATATATATATATATATATATATATATATATATATTTATATATATATATATATATATATATATATATACACGTATACTGCTGCGGCACAGTTTATTCGAGCATTTGCCCGTTCTGTGCCGCAGCAGTAGCCTGGCGCGCGCCCGAGTGTGACGGGCGCGCGCCGAAGCAGCGGAAGAGCGCCCTCCGATCGGGGCGCTCTCCCTACCGCTGCCGGGTCCGCCGGGTCCCCCGGAACCCCCTGCCGCTGTCCCGCGATCGCGGGACACCAGGGCTCCCTCGGGGAGCCCCTGGACACGCGTGCAGGGGGCGCACGCTCCCGATGACGCGTGACCGCGCGTCTATGACGCGCGGCACGCCGAGGGGCGGCCACTAGCAAGCCGGGAGATTTCCCGGCTTGCGGTACCGACCACACTTCAATAAAGTGTGTCGGTAGTGTATATATATATATATATGAAAGAAAAAAGAAAAGAAAACAGGCGCACACCTAGTGCATTAAAGTTTAACAATAATTTTATGGAACATTTAAAATCAGACAAATGCCCACTCACAAGTATAGCGTTATTAGAAAGCAGTTATGAGATTGGCCCTCATAAGCCAGTGGTGCCGTTCGAGCCTGTAATGGTGTCCTCTCGTGCGCGGTCTCCTTCTACCGGAAGTGACGCTCACCCGGTCTGGTGTCCCGCACAAAACGGAAGTCCCTCCAGGAAACCGAGGCCTCTCCTGACTGCCTCTAGCTGCTGCACCACCAATCAAGCCAACCGATGTGTCCAATGATCTGCTTTGCTGAGCCTCCCACAAGCTGTGTCCCTCTCGGTCTGCTCTCAGTGGGACAAATGTCTGCTCTGCTCTAGCCACGCCCTACGCGTTTCGTCATCGATGATGACTTCTTCAGGGGATACCCATTGGTTGTATCCCCACAGTATTTATAGTGAGGTTCATTTGCAAACATAATTAAAAACAATTAATCAATTACAACATTAATAAAACACTTTAAACTAGTCCATTGGTACAATTACTAATACTACACTGATCACAATGGACAAGTTCTAAGGACCACACTGTACTATTGGAGAATTTTATAGCTCATAATATGTTAACAAATATATATGGGTAGAAAAAATGAATATTGTACTGAAACTACCTATTTGTGCAATAGAGATAATTGATAAATGTATTAAATCAATATGTAGTGCCATATAGATATGTGGCTACTAATTGAATTACCAAGTACTTACTAGTTGGATAGAATCAACCATCCTTAATGACAATAGATGACAATTAGTTGTGATTCTATTCACAAAACATGATTAGCAATTTGGAACAAGATTTAATTGAGAGATCCCAAGAATTGGAGAATACTATCAAAACTGAATACCATCAATTAACCCCTTTATAGTATGTTCAGCAAACAATGTGCTACATAAATTAAACAAATCAGATCTTAGGGCATGGTATAATACCTGTTGAATGATCCATCTGTGATTGATTGCAATTGGAGTCAGAGGTGGAGCAAAGAAGATGGTTTAAACAAGAACAGAAGAATGCTCAGAAAGGCTAGCAATGAAGTGATGAAGTGACTATGTATAAATGGTGTATAATATATGTGATATTAAATATTAAAGTGTTTGTGATGTAGTAATAGAGTGTAATGGAAAAATAGTAATTGTTAAAATATATTAATATAAAGATTGGATATTAAAGTGATTGGATGATGTGTGTGTGTAGGTAATTATCCAAATATAATAATAATGAAATATAAATGTGAAGTTGATGATATGAGTTAATGTATAAACTCTAATGGTAATGACGTGTAAAATGTATAAAAAAATGAACATATATGTTGAGACCTGTTTTGGACTCAAACAGACACATCCGCAGTACAATGCATTATTGGGAATATATATAGCCATAATGGAATGCAATGCAATAAATGCCTCAAAAAATTCCTCAAAAAATTCTGTGAAGGATGAATATTTTTAGAGAGTTGACATGTCACCATAGTTCAGAGGGAGTGCCGAAGCACTCAAACCAGACCTCCGAAGGATCACCCACCTGGAGTGATCACACTATGGTGCTAATGTCTATGTGATCATTATGTCCACTTGGGTGCAAAGTATCTAGAATATACATCCAATAGGTCTCCCTCATACACAATCTTTTGAAACGATCACCACCCATAAATGTAGGGGGAATAAACTTGATGCCCATAACTCATAAGGACCTAGGATCTTTCGAATGTTCATTACAGTAGTGGCGGGAGAGATTGTGTGTTAGACACCCATTGATTATATTTCTTCGATGCTCTAAAAACCTCGTGCTTAGGGCTCTTGATGTGCGGCCTACATATTGTAGACCGCACTCACATGATATAAGATAGATCACATAGTCACTAAGGCAGTTGATATATTCTGCTATATCATGTGATGTCCCATTGGAATAAGATTTAAATTTATTGGTTTTTATCAAATGTTTGCACGTTAAGCATCTACTTCTCCCGCATCCAAAGTTTCCCTTAACCCTAATGGGAACAGATCCATCCACTCTACAATTGTTGACTAGCTTGGATGTTTTTAGTTTGCTCGGTGCAATTATTGTTTTTATACTCCTTGCTTTCCTGAAGATCACAGGAGCATGTGTTGGCAACAGGTGACCAATCTCTGGATCGCTAACCAAGATGTTCCAATGGTCATTTATTATTTTCTTAATTTGTTTGGCAGACTGATTGAACTGTGTAATAAACTGAGGTACAGAACCTGTAGAGTTAACCTTATTTTTTGATAATGTTTTACTTTTGGATTTCTCCAATAAAGACACGCGATCCAGTAGACTGGCATCTGAAAACGATTTGTTAACAACTGCCATATCATAGCCTTTTTCCTGGAACTTCATTGAAAGATCTGTACCCTGGGTATAAAAGTCTATGTCCATTGAACAGTTGCGTCTTAATCTGTAGAACTGACTTTTTGGCACATTGTCTAACCATTTTTTATAATGATTGCTACCATATTGTAGGTAGCTGTTCGCAGCCACTGTTTTAAAGTGTGTTTTAGTATGAATAACATCTTGAGGACCCACAAATAGTTCTAAATCCAAAAATACTATGGTATCTGGGTGTGTAATATATGTGAATTTTAACCCCATATTGTTATCATTGAAGGCTTCCAAAATCTCCTCCAGGGACCCCCTCTCACCATCCCAAATAATAAGGATATCATCTATGAAGCGGCCATAGTAGACCAAACCCGCCCCCAGCGCAGCGTTCCCCCAAACATGTGTACTCTCCCACAGTCCCATGTAGAGGTTGGCATAGCTGGGAGCAAATTTGGCCCCCATGGCCGTTCCACAGATTTGCAAATAATACGTGTTTCCAAATAGAAAATAATTGTGATTCAACATAAATTTAATGCATGCTAATAGGAAAAGCCTGTGTGAAGAGTGTAACTCGGAATCTAACTCTAGAAAGTGACTAATTGTCTCGATACCTTTTAAGTGCTCAATACAAGTGTAAAGTGAGGATACATCACATGTAGCCCAGTGATAGGTATCCTTCCACTTGATGTCAGAGATGGAGTCAATGACATGCAACGTGTCCCGTATGTAAGAACGCAATTTGATGACATGGGGTTGTAAATAATAATCCACATATTGGGACACGTTGGATGTCATTGAGCCAATCCCCGACACAATAGGCCTCCCAGGTGGTTTAACTATATCTTTGTGCAATTTAGGAATGTGATAGAAAATAGGGGTTCTAGGGTGTTTAATGTATAGAAATTTGTGTTCCAATTTTGAAATGATCCCTTCAGTGAATGCGCCCCGGAGAAGATCTCGGAACTCCACCTGATAACCCTCTAAAGGGTCCTCAATAAGAGTCTGATACGATGTTGTATCAAGGAGGAGGCGATGGGCCTCACAGAGGTAGTCTGCCCTATCCTGCAGGACAATCGCCCCCCCCTTGTCAGCTTGGCGAACAATTAAATCACCATTACTTTTTATGTTTTGCAATGCCAAATTTTCTTCTTTTGTAAGGTTGTTGTATTTCAGTTCCACATTATCAAGACACAACTGTTCTAAGTCCCTCAGGACTACTGTATAGAATGTTTCAATGAAGCTGCCCTTTGATTGGTAAGGGAAGTATGTTGATTTGGGGACAAATGGTGACGATTTACATTTCAGTGAAAAATCCTGATCTAGATCAATTGGGGTTAGATAGGAGTCTAAACATATATTTGAACCTTCTTCATGTATAGTGATGTCCAATAATGAGTTATTGGCTAGATCCTGGTTATCAAGTGCAGATCTTTTTATGGATGGACCCATTAGTTTTCCAATAACACCACCATATTGTGAGGTGTTTATTTGGTCTGATTCTACTAAGAATGATGTCAGGGCATTTATACATTCTTTTTCTTGTGTATTAAATTGCAATTCCGAATGGTCATCTCCTTTCAGGGTGAAATGTCGCATCAATGTTAACTTGCGGATGTATCTATTCAGATCCACGAACAGGTCAAACCTATTGGGTGTACTATTTGGAGCATATGAAAGTCCTTTGGAAAGAAGTGATAAATGATGTGTAGTGAGTGTGTGTGACGAAAGGTTGTAAATACCGTGTTTATGTGGTGTAGCTGCCAACATCTTTATTTTCTTCTGTCCTTGCTTCTTCGCTCCTCCTCTGACTCCCCTGAATCTCTTTTTCTTCGGGGTAATTGTGAATTCTGTTTCTCCCAAAGTGGATATCTCTTTTCTTTTTCTCTCTGTTCTAAAAAAGAAGAAGTGGATTGATGTGATTTGTCGGGTGAAACATGATTTGTTAAATTAGACACCTTACTGGTAGTTTTTGATCTAGCTCCTTCCCTATGTTCCACTGCAATTTGTTCATGGGATTCCCCATTATCCTCACAACCGTCCCCCAAAACAGAGTACCGATTGGAGGTGGAACAACTTGCAGTGGAAGCTGTAGGAGTAACCTTATCCTTCCTATCCATCCTAGCTTCTTTAATTAAAGTGATGATTTCATTTTTTTCTTTCTCATTGGATGTAGGGTGATTCTTTCCAACACCGTAGGTATGGTAGATCAAACTCAGGTTATAGACAGGAGAATAGAGATTCCAAAATAAATAAGAAACCTACATCCAATGAGAAAGAAAAAAATGAAATCATCACTTTAATTAAAGAAGCTAGGATGGATAGGAAGGATAAGGTTACTCCTACAGCTTCCACTGCAAGTTGTTCCACCTCCAATCGGTACTCTGTTTTGGGGGACGGTTGTGAGGATAATAGGGATATGTTGGCAGCTACACCACATAAACACGGTATTTACAACCTTTCGTCACACACACTCACTACACATCATTTATCACTTCTTTCCAAAGGACTTTCATATGCTCCAAATAGTACACCCAATAGGTTTGACCTGTTCGTGGATCTGAATAGATACATCCGCAAGTTAACATTGATGCGACATTTCACCCTGAAAGGAGATGACCATTCGGAATTGCAATTTAATACACAAGAAAAAGAATGTATAAATGCCCTGACATCATTCTTAGTAGAATCAGACCAAATAAACACCTCACAATATGGTAGTGTTATTGGAAAACTAATGGGTCCATCCATAAAAAGATCTGCACTTGATAACCAGGATCTAGCCAATAACTCATTATTGGACATCACTATACATGAAGAAGGTTCAAATATATGTTTAGACTCCTATCTAACCCCAATTGATCTAGATCAGGATTTTTCACCGAAATGTAAATCGTCACCATTTGTCCCCAAATCAACATACTTCCCTTACCAATCAAAGGGCAGCTTCATTGAAACATTCTATACAGTAGTCCTGAGGGACTTAGAACAGTTGTGTCTTGATAATGTGGAACTGAAATACAACAACCTTACAAAAGAAGAAAATTTGGCATTGCAAAACATAAAAAGTAATGGTGATTTAATTGTTCGCCAAGCTGACAAGGGGGGGGCGATTGTCCTGCAGGATAGGGCAGACTACCTCTGTGAGGCCCATCGCCTCCTCCTTGATACAACATCGTATCAGACTCTTATTGAGGACCCTTTAGAGGGTTATCAGGTGGAGTTCCGAGATCTTCTCCGGGGCGCATTCACTGAAGGGATCATTTCAAAATTGGAACACAAATTTCTATACATTAAACACCCTAGAACCCCTATTTTCTATCATATTCCTAAATTGCACAAAGATATAGTTAAACCACCTGGGAGGCCTATTGTGTCGGGGATTGGCTCAATGACATCCAACGTGTCCCAATATGTGGATTATTATTTACAACCCCATGTCATCAAATTGCGTTCTTACATACGGGACACGTTGCATGTCATTGACTCCATCTCTGACATCAAGTGGAAGGATACCTATCACTGGGCTACATGTGATGTATCCTCACTTTACACTTGTATTGAGCACTTAAAAGGTATCGAGACAATTAGTCACTTTCTAGAGTTAGATTCCGAGTTACACTCTTCACACAGGCTTTTCCTATTAGCATGCATTAAATTTATGTTGAATCACAATTATTTTCTATTTGGAAACACGTATTATTTGCAAATCTGTGGAACGGCCATGGGGGCCAAATTTGCTCCCAGCTATGCCAACCTCTACATGGGACTGTGGGAGAGTACACATGTTTGGGGGAACGCTGCGCTGGGGGCGGGTTTGGTCTACTATGGCCGCTTCATAGATGATATCCTTATTATTTGGGATGGTGAGAGGGGGTCCCTGGAGGAGATTTTGGAAGCCTTCAATGATAACAATATGGGGTTAAAATTCACATATATTACACACCCAGATACCATAGTATTTTTGGATTTAGAACTATTTGTGGGTCCTCAAGATGTTATTCATACTAAAACACACTTTAAAACAGTGGCTGCGAACAGCTACCTACAATATGGTAGCAATCATTATAAAAAATGGTTAGACAATGTGCCAAAAAGTCAGTTCTACAGATTAAGACGCAACTGTTCAATGGACATAGACTTTTATACCCAGGGTACAGATCTTTCAATGAAGTTCCAGGAAAAAGGCTATGATATGGCAGTTGTTAACAAATCGTTTTCAGATGCCAGTCTACTGGATCGCGTGTCTTTATTGGAGAAATCCAAAAGTAAAACATTATCAAAAAATAAGGTTAACTCTACAGGTTCTGTACCTCAGTTTATTACACAGTTCAATCAGTCTGCCAAACAAATTAAGAAAATAATAAATGACCATTGGAACATCTTGGTTAGCGATCCAGAGATTGGTCACCTGTTGCCAACACATGCTCCTGTGATCTTCAGGAAAGCAAGGAGTATAAAAACAATAATTGCACCGAGCAAACTAAAAACATCCAAGCTAGTCAACAATTGTAGAGTGGATGGATCTGTTCCCATTAGGGTTAAGGGAAACTTTGGATGCGGGAGAAGTAGATGCTTAACGTGCAAACATTTGATAAAAACCAATAAATTTAAATCTTATTCCAATGGGACATCACATGATATAGCAGAATATATCAACTGCCTTAGTGACTATGTGATCTATCTTATATCATGTGAGTGCGGTCTACAATATGTAGGCCGCACATCAAGAGCCCTAAGCACGAGGTTTTTAGAGCATCGAAGAAATATAATCAATGGGTGTCTAACACACAATCTTTCCCGCCACTACTGTAATGAACATTCGAAAGATCCTAGGTCCTTATGAGTTATGGGCATCGAGTTTATTCCCCCTACATTTATGGGTGGTGATCGTTTCAAAAGATTGTGTATGAGGGAGACCTATTGGATGTATATTCTAGATACTTTGCACCCAAGTGGACATAATGATCACATAGACATTAGCACCATAGTGTGATCACTCCAGGTGGGTGATCCTTCGGAGGTCTGGTTTGAGTGCTTCGGCACTCCCTCTGAACTATGGTGACATGTCAACTCTCTAAAAATATTCATCCTTCACAGAATTTTTTGAGGAATTTTTTGAGGCATTTATTGCATTGCATTCCATTATGGCTATATATATTCCCAATAATGCATTGTACTGCGGATGTGTCTGTTTGAGTCCAAAACAGGTCTCAACATATATGTTCATTTTTTTATACATTTTACACGTCATTACCATTAGAGTTTATACATTAACTCATATCATCAACTTCACATTTATATTTCATTATTATTATATTTGGATAATTACCTACACACACACATCATCCAATCACTTTAATATCCAATCTTTATATTAATATATTTTAACAATTACTATTTTTCCATTACACTCTATTACTACATCACAAACACTTTAATATTTAATATCACATATATTATACACCATTTATACATAGTCACTTCATCACTTCATTGCTAGCCTTTCTGAGCATTCTTCTGTTCTTGTTTAAACCATCTTCTTTGCTCCACCTCTGACTCCAATTGCAATCAATCACAGATGGATCATTCAACAGGTATTATACCATGCCCTAAGATCTGATTTGTTTAATTTATGTAGCACATTGTTTGCTGAACATACTATAAAGGGGTTAATTGATGGTATTCAGTTTTGATAGTATTCTCCAATTCTTGGGATCTCTCAATTAAATCTTGTTCCAAATTGCTAATCATGTTTTGTGAATAGAATCACAACTAATTGTCATCTATTGTCATTAAGGATGGTTGATTCTATCCAACTAGTAAGTACTTGGTAATTCAATTAGTAGCCACATATCTATATGGCACTACATATTGATTTAATACATTTATCAATTATCTCTATTGCACAAATAGGTAGTTTCAGTACAATATTCATTTTTTCTACCCATATATATTTGTTAACATATTATGAGCTATAAAATTCTCCAATAGTACAGTGTGGTCCTTAGAACTTGTCCATTGTGATCAGTGTAGTATTAGTAATTGTACCAATGGACTAGTTTAAAGTGTTTTATTAATGTTGTAATTGATTAATTGTTTTTAATTATGTTTGCAAATGAACCTCACTATAAATACTGTGGGGATACAACCAATGGGTATCCCCTGAAGAAGTCATCATCGATGACGAAACGCGTAGGGCGTGGCTAGAGCAGAGCAGACATTTGTCCCACTGAGAGCAGACCGAGAGGGACACAGCTTGTGGGAGGCTCAGCAAAGCAGATCATTGGACACATCGGTTGGCTTGATTGGTGGTGCAGCAGCTAGAGGCAGTCAGGAGAGGCCTCGGTTTCCTGGAGGGACTTCCGTTTTGTGCGGGACACCAGACCGGGTGAGCGTCACTTCCGGTAGAAGGAGACCGCGCACGAGAGGACACCATTACAGGCTCGAACGGCACCACTGGCTTATGAGGGCCAATCTCATAACTGCTTTCTAATAACGCTATACTTGTGAGTGGGCATTTGTCTGATTTTAAATGTTCCATAAAATTATTGTTAAACTTTAATGCACTAGGTGTGCGCCTGTTTTCTTTTCTTTTTTCTTTCATAGGTATTCCTAGGGAGTTGTGATCCCTTATAAACGGGCTGCCTATACCTGGATGCATTCACTTGGAACAGGACTCTGTGACTTTTAAGGTTTTTCAAAAGTTTTTAATAGTTTTTTGGAAAAAGTTTTTATTTTCATTTTTTCATATTTTTTATATTTTTCATTTTTTTAGATATTTTTTGTATTACAACATATATTTTTATTTTTTCCAGAAGCATTTTTTAACAATTTTGTCATGTACACTTTGTATTAAAGTTATTACACATTTTATCTTAGAATCACATAGGGTTTTTTAATTATAATATTCCACTTTAGCCACCCCATAGGTTGTATCAACGCAGTTGGCTACTTATTCACAGTTAGGCAGGTTGTTGCATTAGGCGCTCCTTTATTATTTCTGTTTTGTTTTGTTATATATATATATATATATATATGTAGCAGAAAATAGCCGTGTTAGTCCAGTTGCGAAGAACTCATTTATTCTGCACTATATATATATATATACAGACATACACATAGCAAAAGTTCTAAAAATAGCTAAATCATTTGTTTGATCATTTTCTTTCTTTTGTAGAAAGCCTGCAATAATGCAATAGGCATGGTTATCAGACAGTTCAGGCCATAAAATGAAACAGACCTTTTTTGTTTTGTAAAACAAATATTGGATAAACAAAAGTTGCAAAATCCAAGGCAGCTCTAGGAAAATAATGTTTTTCTCTGTCCAAGTAAACCTGGAGTCAGTTGATATCCTTACTACTTATTGAGCAGACAGTTGAAATTTCACTTAAAAGTGCAATGCTTATTACCCAATACCCAAAAGTTTCCTCTTTTAAAGACTTTTAAATTATACTGAGTCCCATGGTAATCCTTTTATTCAACAATCGACTAACGAAGTCCAACATCTCTGACAACAAGATTGTTGCAGCCAGCTTTGAACTTTGGGGCAGCACTTGGAATGATCCATGCTAACGTACTAAGATATCTGAAACTGGAGGTTTCAAGAGACACCATCATTTTAGATAATCAGGGATTTAAAAAAAAATCAATATCTTTAACAGTACAGGTGGAACAGATGTTATTGCATGCACCAGCGGGTGCAATAGCGTGGTAGTCTTGCACTATTTTCACTCGGTCTAATTCTATTAAATGTTGTCTGCTCCCGCGGGTATGGTGTGTGACTCACTACAATGCACCAGTGGGAGCTATAATGGCTGCTTTTATAACGGACTTGAGCATGCTTTGTGCCTTTAATGCTCATCAATATTCTGGCCTATCTGCTGAATTCACTGATAAGGTCCCTGCTTTCAGACTGTAATTCATGGTTTGTGTCAGAGGTCCAGTTTGCCAGCAGGTCACTGAAATCAGGTGCATTGGTATTTATAATGTATGACAAGGCAGGGGAAGGCTCCTTCCAAAATGACAAGGGCAATTTCCGTCTGTGCATGGGTACAATATGAGCATATTTCTTATCTAACCTTTGTAGCCTAATATCTTTGCCAGTAGCCATCCTTTGCCTGACGTACTTGCGAAGGCCAAAATCAAACAACTCAGTCAATGGTCCCAGTTTGTTAGGGCCATCTTTGCTGCAGACAGATCTTAATATATTTTGGTCCAGTTCTACTGGGGGTGTGAGAGGATTATATGAATTGTCATAATCATAGTCTCTGCTTTGTGCAATCCTCACAAGATCTGTGTAATACGTCTCCTGTCCAGACATTCCAGGTGTAAAATAGTCTTCATAGATGTTGCAGGAGTCTGGATCTTCTTCTTTAGTTTTGCAGCCAAAATATCTTTGGATGTCAGAGCTGATGAGCTCAGAAAATTTCAAAAGCTGCAAGGTTATTTCAGTACTGTTTTCATCATGAAATTGGTGATGGTTATGTGTCCTATTTCTTGACTTGAGAGCTGTTGGCATCACCTCTTCCATCTCATCTATTTCCTCTTCCTCCAGTTCTTCATCTTCCTCTGAAGATTCCTGGCAGTCCATATCAGGGTGCAGAGGTGAATGTAAGATAGGGAACTGGAAAGGAGGTGGTAGTTTGAATTCTGAAAGGTTTTGTATCGCACCAGCCGCCATTGTGGTACAAAGACAAACTAAAAAGAAAAAAAGTGAAAAGACCATATGAAAGTCAGCCACTAAAGGCTAGTAAATGTGTGAACAATCTAACACTGCTAAATATCATGTTTTTTATTTTTTAAATTAAGGAAGACTTATGAAAACAACTAAAATATAGTGTATTCATGCAAAAAAAAAACCCTGTTGTTCTAGCTCTACAAAACACCAGTGTAGCTCCTAAAGTGGCATAAAGTAGCGTAGTCTATCATTGCAAAAAATCATCAGCTTTGTCAAATAAAATACGCCCATTGCCTTTTTAAATCTCATTTGTGTACTATTTTTGCATCGGGCTCACACCATTTATGTTGCTGTAGAGATTTTAACTTGTTCATCAGTAAATCCAAGTCTGAGTTGGTGTAAATCTCATCTGACTAAGGGTTTTTATTCAATAAACACATAATTAAAACAAGCAATCTGATTGGTTAAATAAAGCAACTAATTAGATAGATTTAACACATGGTCCTGCTATATGGTTGACAGACAGGGCAGCACACTGAGATGGTAGTCATTGGTTGTGGGAGGAACATGGTAAAAAGACGAGTTTTAATTTTGAAAGAAATCACTGGATGGCATTACTCATTCAACTAAGGATCTATGGTTTCAAACAAGATTGAAGGTGTTTTTCCAGAATGGCATTGAATTGGACCTAGGCAATAGAGCATGGATTATTTTTTACTTTGACCATCTTTTGTTTGGCTTTATTATGGATTTAAGCCCTCGGGCCATGGAATACTTTTTAACTTTTATTTTTCTTGCAGTTGTGTAATCAGGTGAAGGATTATCTTAATAGATTCGTTCCGATGGTCATTGACTCTGCAGATCAGGGCAAAGCCAAACGTCAAACAAGTAAAGAAAAAAAGAGTCAGTAGAATACTTGTGGCGTTCCTGCTGCTGTACCGTCCTGCAGCCTGACACAGCAGGATGTCGCAGCAGCAGGAACACAGCAAGTATTCTACAGATTCTTTTTTGCATGACTTGTTTCTAATAGAACTATTATATATTCTGGAAGTACCATGGCTCTCCTTATAGGTGGGAATGGGCCAGAAGAAAAGCTGGGCAAGCATGAAAATATTTGCCTCTCTGTACCAATTTGTGGTAGATATTGAAACATTTTTCAGTAAAGTAATTGCAGATAAGTACTTTTCAATGTACTGGTTATGCTGTGTACAGTGCTCTGTTTATTCTCCTTCAGAAATACATTTATATTCACTGTATATACTTTCACTCAGTGCTCTTCCCTTGTCCAAATTTTCTTACTTCCCTGTATATATGCCTTAGTGCCTTTTTCTAATATGAGCTACATTAGACATACAGTATGGTGTCCTGCATATATGCCATATACTTTGTAGCCCTGGTAAGAAAATGGGCTATATTTCTATCCTCCTCCTGTGCCGTAATCCCTGGTAAGGGCAGGTTGCCCTGATGAAGTCATCATAGATGACGAAACGCGTAAGGCATGGCTAAGACTGAGGTGTCACTTTCCCACGGACATTACCACTGCTGTTTGAGAGACATTGCAGGCTGTGTGAGGCTAAGAAGAATTTTGGATCCTTTTCCCCCGGTGGTGCACTGATCAGAAGCAGGGAACTGAAGGTGCTGGTTCCCGGAGGGACTTCCTGTGTGGGGCGCCTGACCGGAGGGACGCCACTTCCGGTTGTTCGAACCACGTGGAGAACAAACAGGAGAAGGTTACGGCAGTACTGGCTTATGAGAGCCTATCTCATACCTGCTCTTAAACCGTGTACCTTTGTGAGTGGGCATTCGACTGTTTTTATTGTTCTATAAACTAAATTGTTATACTTTAATGCACTAGGTGTGCACCTGTTTCTTTTCTTTTCTTTTTATATATATATATATATATATATATATATATATATATATATATATATATATATATATATATGCAAATATAGCTGTATGCTCATCTGCATGTCTTAGGCAGGTCTGCAACCCCGCCTTTCCCCATTATCACCCAGCATACAGCACTTTCACTGCAGCAAGGGATTCTGGGAAATGACATGCAAATGAGCACACAGTGTCACTTTTTGCCTCAATAACCATTTTTAACATGGTTCCCTATAGGCTTAAGCTTGCTGCATGGTCACAGCTTTGAGCACAGCCAGGGTTAAGGTGCATACCCAGAAAACCACCCACAGACAGCTGTTTTGACCTTGATGGGTCTCATCAGTGTGGGGTTGATTTTACTGGGAATGCAAGAGAGGCTATGGGATAGGCTAAACCATAATACCGAGTTAAGTTATGGTGAGTAAAAAAAGTGACAAAAACCCTCCACAGGAAAGCAAATATGCAAATATAGCTGTATGCTCATCTGCATGTCTTAGGCAGGTCTGCAACCCCGCCTTTCCCCATTATCACCCAGCATACAGCACTTCCACTGCAGCAAGGGATTCTGGGAAATGACATGCAAATGAGCACACAGTGTCACTTTTTGCCTCAATAACCATTTTTAACATGGTTCCCTATATATATATATATATATATATATATATATATATATATATATAGAGGTATCAGTACCGTGTTAGCCGTGCTTCAATAATCCAAAAAAAAATAGATCATACCGTTCTGTGGTATATATTGTGGCAGGACGGCCTCTCGGCGGGGTCAGTAAGACACTAGAAACGTTGGGAAACGTTAAACTATAGTGGTTTATTAGCCACAGCAAAATAAAGTACGGGTGCACTGTCCCTTTAAAAAAGTACTTCCTAGAAATTAAAGCCTATTCCCGTTAGGGAAACTAACTTATTTCTTGAGCCCTTACTAACAGGGCAGCCAGCTAATCTGGTAATGCCCAAAAACATACGCTACACAAAGTATAACCAATAAGTATAATAATAAAGTCTTATCTGTTGCAGCTCCAGTAGCAAACAGGAACACGGTTCCAGGGAGCAGGCTGTGTCCAGCCTTGCAGCAATGTTTATCTTTATCCTGGGTTGGGGTCCCAGCTGGTCCCAGCAGCAAAGCTCCTCGCAGGACTGGGGGACCAGAGCAGCAGCAGCTACGGCTTCCTAGCCGGGAGAGTTCTCTCCACCCTCACGTGGAAAAACAAGCTCACCTTGTGTGAGCAACTTCCTGCTTTTTAAAGCACTTGTTTCATTGATAGTTCAGCCCCTGTTTAATCAGTCCTCAGCTGTGCTTTCTCTGTCTGAGGAGATTAACACTCGGTGAACTGGCTGCAGCATCTCTCCATTCACTGTCACAGCCTACTGCATTTGAAGAGTGACGAGACCATGCAGTGCAAGTAGGGCCAGAGTGGAGTGCACGGATGCTGTCAAGAGACAAAGAATCATGGAATGCCTAATGGCCCCTCTGCCAACATCGAATGACTATATCATGAGTGCCATGAGGAGGCTGTTACTCAAGACCTGATCCAGGCTCTAACCAAAGCCTATGGCACTACAGACGACCCCATTGCATTGCTCGTCCAGTTCTATGCTCTCAAGCAAAAGGAGGGGGAAGACATCTGATTTTCTATGACGGCTGCAGCTGACTCTGTGGACTCTGATTAACAAGAAGGTCACCCGCACGGCCGAGCTGGATGATTATAGAATCAAGCAATTGTTGCGGGGAGCTTCGATCACACAACCCCTCGTGGCCAGGATCTGCTGTACGATCTCCACCATAAATCCTCCCAACTTTGAGGATCTAATAGACCAAATACAGGAGGCCATTTGTGGTTTCAGACACCCAGGGCATCCCGTGAATCCTCCAAGGGGGAGAGTAATGCGACTCCAGCAAAGAAGTCCAGCGCAAAGGAGAAGTCTGATGACCCTACTCCCCAGAACCTGTCCCGACAGACTTTCTCGACGCCTAGGAGATCAGCTCCTACCTCCTAGTGCCGGTGCGAACCGAAGTAACCACTGTTACACCTGTAACCAAGAAGGTCATTTTGCAAAAGACTGTCCAAAGTCAAGGACTTCCACTCCTGGAGACATGGCCTTCACAGTACAAATGACACAGCAACCCGCAAGCTCCTCAGAGAGCACCCCAGCGCCAAGCCCTGAAGAGGCACCCCAACCGGACACCTACAGTCGGGTGTGGCCTACGGCTATAATATGAGTCATGGTGGAAGGAATCTACACCTCTGCATTACTGGACACGGGGTCTCAAGTGACCATCATTTATTGCCCTTCTATGACTTGCACCTCAAACACTTGCCTATGCAGTCGGCGGAGAAGAGGAAACTATGGGGCCTCACCAAGGAAGACTACCCCATTGATGGTGTGTTTCAAGTACGGTTGGACATACTGCAACTGAATACCAACAAGACCTACTCCATGGAAGTGGATGCTTTAATAAGTCCTGAGTTCTGAGAGCACCCAAGATCCTCCATCATACTGGGGACCAACGCAGATGTGGTGCGGGCTCTAATCCGAGCTGATCTGCAAGAGGTGGGTGAACTACCCCTATTTCCCTACGGATCCACGCAGTCTTCAAAGAGGATTGCTACAGGATCTCTGCCCAAGACGGATTCGGACAATTCTTCAATCTAGAGAAGGGGTTCACCGAAATGCTACCAGGGGGAGTGAAGCGCATGGCTGTGGTGCCCAGATACCTGGCACGCGACAACGCAGACTGGTATTTCTTCCTAGAGACTATACCTGAAGAGGACGCCAAAAGAGGAATCTGAGTGGTACCAGAACTGAAGGAGTGAAAGACTGCCCTTCCAATAGCTTCAAAGTGGCAATACAGAACGTTTCGCCTCACCCCATACGGTTTGATGCCGGTCAAGCACTGGGTCGGATGTACCCACTTACACCCATGGAATCCCTGGCCCATGTGAGCGCCACTACCATGCAAGAAGTGCCGGCCGGACTACAGTTCGACTTCATGGGAATCGACCCTGCCCGTGGATTGGAAGAAGCGGTTATGTGCCAAATTGGAGGAGCGCCGGGAAGCATTCTCCATCAGTGAGATGGATGAGGGTTGCAGCAAGAATGCCGAGCACACGATCCAGCTGAATGATGCCACACCATTCTGAGAGCGTTCCAGACGCATCGCTCCCAGAGATTTAGAGGATGTGAGGGACGTCTTAAAGGAGATGGAGACAGCAGACATCGTAACGGAGTCCCGTAGCCCCTATGCCTCCCCGATCGTGGTAGTATGTAAGTGTGAGGAATCAGGGAACACGTCCCTTGCAGCGTGTTCCCTCCTCTCTTACCCAGAGAGCTGCAGCTGCCGCTACCTCCGCTCCCCGTCATGCTGGTGCGCGCAACCCCACTCCCATTACAGAGTGCGCGCCCGCTCCTTTTAAAACTCTTCATGGAGCTTGGCTCTGCCTTCTCGGACGAGCTGCGCCTCCCCCGCACATGGCGCACTCACCTGATGTTGCACGGCGAACACCAGCTGCGCGTCAAGACCCAATAAGCCCCTTGTCCTCCTGCACCTATCCCGGCCTCCTCTGGGGCTGCACCTCCTCTACATTGGCTTCCTGGGGCTTAAATATCCTGCCAGTGCTCAGATGCATTGCTGAGCATAACTAAGTGTAGCTGTGTGCGGATCCTCTGTTGTGTCTAGCCTTGCCTTACCTTGTCCTAGTCTCTCCACAGTTTGAACCCTCGTGTACCGAACCCGGCTTGCCTCTACTACGTGCTTCTCTCCACTCCACGACCCCTACTACGCTGTATTCTCTACTCCAGACCTTTGGTTTATGGACTTTGTGACAGGGTGAAGTCAACCCCTATCAGTTATGCCTGGGAAACATATGTCTGAGTGCTTCATCCAGCACTCATAAGGGTTAACTCAGGTGGAAGCTAGCTAATCATGATGTAAGCTGACACCTGAGAGCCAGCAAGGTAGATAAGGATCTTGTTACCAGCAGTAGCTGCCTGTCCCAGATGAGAGCACATGGATAGATGTGCTGCTAGCCAGAAGAATACAGCACACTACTTACTGCAGCCAAAGTAAGATTTCTTTCATTTGTTTGCATGACTGCTTAAAAAGACTCTTACGGTTTGGGTATGGTTTAGCCAGCCAGCCTGCTAGCTAGGACTGCTGTGTTAGTCAGTTTTCTCCCAACGTGAAGCAGGATTTATTTGCTTAAAGGGACAGTGTACCCGCATGTTATGTTGCTGTGGAGAAATAAAGCCACTGAACGTTTTCATTTATCCTGAAACTACACGTGTGGACTGTTCCCTGACCTCGGCTACAGGCCATCCTGCCACAGATGGTGTCAGAAGTGGGATGTTGGACGGGCCCTGTATCTGAAGGGCCACACACACACACAGACGGGGGGAAAAAATGGAGACAATTTTTTCTCAGTTCCTTGAGCAACAGCTCCAGCTAGCAGAGAAACAAGCTGAGCAACAGGCCCAGCAAGATGAGCGACAGGCCCGGCGAGAGGAAAAGCTACTTCAATTGCTGGCAACAGGCAGACCAGGGATTCCAAATACGGTTTGATGCCGGTCAAGCACTGGGTCGGATGTACCCACTTACACCCATGGAATCCCTGGCCCATGTGAGCGCCACTACCATGCAAGAAGTGCCGGCCGGACTACAGTTCGACTTCATGGGAATCGACCCTGCCCGTGGATTGGAAGAAGCGGTTATGTGCCAAATTGGAGGAGCGCCGGGAAGCATTCTCCATCAGTGAGATGGATGAGGGTTGCAGCAAGAATGCCGAGCACACGATCCAGCTGAATGATGCCACACCATTCTGAGAGCGTTCCAGACGCATCGCTCCCAGAGATTTAGAGGATGTGAGGGACGTCTTAAAGGAGATGGAGACAGCAGACATCGTAACGGAGTCCCGTAGCCCCTATGCCTCCCCGATCGTGGTAGTATGTAAGTGTGAGGAATCAGGGAACACGTCCCTTGCAGCGTGTTCCCTCCTCTCTTACCCAGAGAGCTGCAGCTGCCGCTACCTTTGCTCCCCGTCATGCTGGTGCGCGCAACCCCACTCCCATTACAGAGCGCGCGCGCCCGCTCCTTTTAAAACTCTTCATGGAGCTTGGCTCTGCCCTCTCGGACGCGCTGCGCCTCCCCCGCACATGGCGCACTCACCTGATGTTGCACGGCGAACACCAGCTGCGCGTCAAGACCCAATAAGCCCCTTGTCCTCCTGCACCTATCCCGGCCTCCTCTGGGGCTGCACCTCCTCTACATTGGCTTCCTGGGGCTTAAATATCCTGCCAGTGCTCAGATGCATTGCTGAGCATAACTAAGTGTAGCTGTGTGCGGATCCTCTGTTGTGTCTAGCCTTGCCTTACCTTGTCCTAGTCTCTCCACAGTTTGAACCCTCGTGTACCGAACCCGGCTTGCCTCTACTACGTGCTTCTCTCCACTCCACGACCCCTACTACGCTGTATTCTCTACTCCAGACCTTTGGTTTATGGACTTTGTGACAGGGTGAAGTCAACCCCTATCAGTTATGCCTGGGAAACATATGTCTGAGTGCTTCATCCAGCACTCATAAGGGTTAACTCAGGTGGAAGCTAGCTAATCATGATGTAAGCTGACACCTGAGAGCCAGCAAGGTAGATAAGGATCTTGTTACCAGCAGTAGCTGCCTGTCCCAGATGAGAGCACATGGATAGATGTGCTGCTAGCCAGAAGAATACAGCACACTACTTACTGCAGCCAAAGTAAGATTTCTTTCATTTGTTTGCATGACTGCTTAAAAAGACTCTTACGGTTTGGGTATGGTTTAGCCAGCCAGCCTGCTAGCTAGGACTGCTGTGTTAGTCAGTTTTCTCCCAACGTGGAGCAGGATTTATTTGCTTAAAGGGACAGTGTACCCGCATGTTATGTTGCTGTGGAGAAATAAAGCCACTGAACGTTTTCATTTATCCTGAAACTACACGTGTGGACTGTTCCCTGACCTCGGCTACAGGCCATCCTGCCACAGATGGTGTCAGAAGTGGGATGTTGGACGGGCCCTGTATCTGAAGGGCCACACACACACACAGACGGGGGGAAAAAATGGAGACAATTTTTTCTCAGTTCCTTGAGCAACAGCTCCAGCTAGCAGAGAAACAAGCTGAGCAACAGGCCCAGCAAGATGAGTGACAGGCCCAGCAAGATGAGCGACAGGCCCGGCGAGAGGAAAAGCTACTTCAATTGCTGGCCGAAGGCCCAGCCCCAGGCAGACCAGGGATTCCAAATAACCCACCGGTGATGCTGCATAAAATGAAGCCAAACGAAGACCCAGAGGCATTTCTCCTCACTTTTGAAAGGGTAGCCACGGCCCACGGCTGGACAGTTGATCGCTGGGTAACGACTCTGGCTCCACTCCTCATAGGGGAAGCTCAGGCAGCCTACCAGGCTCTTCCAGCAGACGAGGCCATGGACTATCAGCAACTAAAGGCTGCTATTCTGGATCGCCTAGGCCTCACTCCAGAGACCTACCGACGGCGGTTCCGGACAGTCAAATATACAAACAGAGACAGACCCTTCACAGTACAAATGACACAGCAACCCGCAAGCTCCTCAGAGAGCGCCCCAGCGCCAAGCCCTGAAGAGGCACCCCAACCGGACACCTACAGTCGGGTGTGGCCTACGGCTATAATATGAGTCATGGTGGAAGGAATCTACACCTCTGCATTACTGGACACGGGGTCTCAAGTGACCATCATTTATTGCCCTTCTATGACTTGCACCTCAAACACTTGCCTATGCAGTCGGCGGAGAAGAGGAAACTATGGGGCCTCACCAAGGAAGACTACCCCATTGATGGTGTGTTTCAAGTACGGTTGGACATACTGCAACTGAATACCAACAAGACCTACTCCATGGAAGTGGATGCTTTAATAAGTCCTGAGTTCTGAGAGCACCCAAGATCCTCCATCAGACTGGGGACCAACGCAGATGTGGTGCGGGCTCTAATCCGAGCTGATCTGCAAGAGGTGGGTGAACTACCCCTATTTCCCTACGGATCCACGCAGTCTTCAAAGAGGATTGCTACAGAATCTCTGCCCAAGACGGATTCGGACAATTCTTCAATCTAGAGAAGGGGTTCACCGAAATGCTACCAGGGGGAGTGAAGCGCATGGCTGTGGTGCCCAGATACCTGGCACGCGACAACGCAGACTGGTATTTCTTCCTAGAGACTATACCTGAAGAGGACGCCAAAAGAGGAATCTGAGTGGTACCAGAACTGAAGGAGTGAAAGACTGCCCTTCCAATAGCTTCAAAGTGGCAATACAGACGTTTCGCCTCACCCCATACGGTTTGATGCCGGTCAAGCACTGGGTCGGATGTACCCACTTACACCCATGGAATCCCTGGCCCATGTGAGCGCCACTACCATGCAAGAAGTGCCGGCCGGACTACAGTTCGACTTCATGGGAATCGACCCTGCCCGTGGATTGGAAGAAGCGGTTATGTGCCAAATTGGAGGAGCGCCGGGAAGCATTCTCCATCAGTGAGATGGATGAGGGTTGCAGCAAGAATGCCGAGCACACGATCCAGCTGAATGATGCCACACCATTCTGAGAGCGTTCCAGACGCATCGCTCCCAGAGATTTAGAGGATGTGAGGGACGTCTTAAAGGAGATGGAGACAGCAGACATCGTAACGGAGTCCCGTAGCCCCTATGCCTCCCCGATCGTGGTAGTATGTAAGTGTGAGGAATCAGGGAACACGTCCCTTGCAGCGTGTTCCCTCCTCTCTTACCCAGAGAGCTGCAGCTGCCGCTACCTTTGCTCCCCGTCATGCTGGTGCGCGCAACCCCACTCCCATTACAGAGCGCGCGCGCCCGCTCCTTTTAAAACTCTTCATGGAGCTTGGCTCTGCCCTCTCGGACGCGCTGCGCCTCCCCCGCACATGGCGCACTCACCTGATGTTGCACGGCGAACACCAGCTGCGCGTCAAGACCCAATAAGCCCCTTGTCCTCCTGCACCTATCCCGGCCTCCTCTGGGGCTGCACCTCCTCTACATTGGCTTCCTGGGGCTTAAATATCCTGCCAGTGCTCAGATGCATTGCTGAGCATAACTAAGTGTAGCTGTGTGCGGATCCTCTGTTGTGTCTAGCCTTGCCTTACCTTGTCCTAGTCTCTCCACAGTTTGAACCCTCGTGTACCGAACCCGGCTTGCCTCTACTACGTGCTTCTCTCCACTCCACGACCCCTACTACGCTGTATTCTCTACTCCAGACCTTTGGTTTATGGACTTTGTGACAGGGTGAAGTCAACTCCTATCAGTTATGCCTGGGAAACATATGTCTGAGTGCTTCATCCAGCACTCATAAGGGTTAACTCAGGTGGAAGCTAGCTAATCATGATGTAAGCTGACACCTGAGAGCCAGCAAGGTAGATAAGGATCTTGTTACCAGCAGTAGCTGCCTGTCCCAGATGAGAGCACATGGATAGATGTGCTGCTAGCCAGAAGAATACAGCACACTACTTACTGCAGCCAAAGTAAGATTTCTTTCATTTGTTTGCATGACTGCTTAAAAAGACTCTTACGGTTTGGGTATGGTTTAGCCAGCCAGCCTGCTAGCTAGGACTGCTGTGTTAGTCAGTTTTCTCCCAACGTGGAGCAGGATTTATTTGCTTAAAGGGACAGTGTACCCGCATGTTATGTTGCTGTGGAGAAATAAAGCCACTGAACGTTTTCATTTATCCTGAAACTACACGTGTGGACTGTTCCCTGACCTCGGCTACAGGCCATCCTGCCACAGATGGTGTCAGAAGTGGGATGTTGGACGGGCCCTGTATCTGAAGGGCCACACACACACACAGACGGGGGGAAAAAATGGAGACAATTTTTTCTCAGTTCCTTGAGCAACAGCTCCAGCTAGCAGAGAAACAAGCTGAGCAACAGGCCCAGCAAGATGAGTGACAGGCCCAGCAAGATGAGCGACAGGCCCGGCGAGAGGAAAAGCTACTTCAATTGCTGGCCGAAGGCCCAGCCCCAGGCAGACCAGGGATTCCAAATAACCCACCGGTGATGCTGCATAAAATGAAGCCAAACGAAGACCCAGAGGCATTTCTCCTCACTTTTGAAAGGGTAGCCACGGCCCACGGCTGGACAGTTGATCGCTGGGTAACGACTCTGGCTCCACTCCTCATAGGGGAAGCTCAGGCAGCCTACCAGGCTCTTCCAGCAGACGAGGCCATGGACTATCAGCAACTAAAGGCTGCTATTCTGGATCGCCTAGGCCTCACTCCAGAGACCTACCGACGGCGGTTCCGGACAGTCAAATATACAAACAGAGACAGACCCCGGGTCGTAGCCCACCGCTTAGTAGACTTATGTACCAGGTGGATACAACCGGAAAAACATGACAAGGCAGAGATCCTTGAACAGTTTGTGCTCGAGCAGTTCATACAGATACTGCCCCCCTCCTCCCGCTCCTGGGTAAAAAGACACGCTGCATTTTCCCTGGATTCAGCGGTCCGCTTGGTGGAAAACTTCCTGGGCGACGACACCCAACAGGATAGCTGGGAACGGCCGGTGCACACACCAGTAGCTTCCAGTGATGCTAGAGGCAGGAGAGCAGACAATCGAGGGGTCTACAACCCGCCAGCTTGGGAGATCCAGTCAACCTGATCGGAAGACCATTTCCCATCTCGGAGGGTTCCTGGTACAAACTCCCGCAGAGATGCCCATCCTGGGTCCAAGGCCACTGGATCACTCAAGGGAGGCCGCCACCCACAGTATTCCCCAAGAACCTGGACTCCTGTCACCCACCCGGTGGAGAGGATAACCCCACCAACCAGAAGGGAGGACCCCATCCAACAGCGGAGAGGTCTAAACACCGAGCCCCGTCTAGAGCTTCCGCTGACGACCGAGGTTGCGGATTCAGGAGATGATGAGATGGACTGTTCATATGGCAGAACCACTGCCACAGCTTGTCTCCGAGGGGACCACAATCCGTGGTTAGTCCCAGCATCTCTGGAGGGGACAAAAGTAAACGCCATGCTGGACTCGGGCTCTGGAAAACCCTAATCCTAGAGGGCCTAATTCCAAGCAATAGACTTTCTTATGACTCTCCTTGGAATATCGAGTGTATCCATGGGGATACAAAGAGATACCCGACGGCGAACGTTCTACTGCATATCCAGGATCAAGAGGCTAGCCTACTAGTGGGAGTTGCTCCCTGGCTACCTGCTCCTGTTCTACTTGGCCGAGACTGGCCCTACCTCGAAACATTATTGGCCCCTACTCCTACGGAGCCTACGTCTCTGGTTCCGGAGAAGCCCGGAGACTTGTTCCCTTTTTCCCCAGAGATTTTTCCCCATAGACACCATGTTCCAAAGACACGTAAACAGAGACGTGTGGAAAAAGAGGACTGGTTAAGAAAGGCTGGGACTCTTGGTAACATTAGTCAGCCCAAAGGACTGCAGGTCATGGCCAAGGATGACCAGGGTGGGGAACAGATAGATACGGGAATTTTGCCAGACCTGGATCTTCCTGACTTCCGTCAGAGGCAGAGGGAGGATCCAGCTCTGGCTAGACAATATGAGAAGGTGGTGCAGGTCAACAACAAGATAATGGATGAACAGGGTGTAAAAGTGTTTCCACATTTTGAACTGTTGAATGACATTCTATATCGTGTGAATAAGGTTACACAAACAGGGGAGGTCATTCGACAGATGCTAGTCCCTAAAGGGTTGATTAAAACGGTGTTCACGCTAGCCCATACTCTCCCATGGGGTGGTCATTTGGGCAGAGATAAAACCACGGACCGCATCTCGTCCCCGTTTTACTGGCCAGGCATACACGGTGACATCATGAAACTATGTGAGACATGTCCTGAATGCCAGTTAACTAGCCAAAAAGGACAGAAGCCGGCTCCCTTCGTTCCTCTGCCCCTGGTAGCCATCCCATTCGAGAGAATTGGGATAGATCTGGTCGGACCTTTAGAACCCTCTGCGAAGGGACATAAATTTATACTCGTTGTGGTAGATTATGCCACCAGATATCCTGAGGCCTTCCTTCTGAGATCAGCCACTGCTAAACAGGTTGCTCACAGGCTGTTAGAACTGTTCTCTAGGGTAGGACTTCCCCAAGTAATGTTAACTGACCAGGAAAAAAATTTCATGGCAAAGTTAATGCAGGATGTCCTAAAGTTATTGGAGGTAAAATCCGTCCGGACCTCAGTCTACCATTCTCAGACTGATGGATTGGTAGAGAGGTTTAACCGTACTTTAAAAACCATGCTTAGGAAGTTTGTGGACACTGAAAAGCGAGCTTGGGATGAACTTCTCCCTTTCCTGTTGTTTGCGGTACGAGAAGTTCCCCAATCATCCACAGGCTTCTCCCCGTTTGAGCTCCTATATGGACGCCAACCTCGGAGTATTCTCGACCTACTGAAGGAATCCTGGGAGGAGGAGCCTTCCCCCTTCAAGAATACCCTTCAGTATGTCATAAACCTTAGAAACCGCCTAGACATGATACTGCACCGACACACTTTATTCGAGCAAATACCCAGTATGTACCTGGCAGATACCTGGAATGCGCCGCTCCTCACCTCTGACAAGCCCCGTTGCATTTGCCTTCCCAGCCTGGGTTCATGCCTGGCTGACGGGCGGCTGATCTGTTAAATGATAATGATTAGGATTTAATAGGCTGCAATGCTTCGCGTGTCTACCAGATGGCATAAATTCATGAATTGTAATGCAGTTTATATATATACTGTGCAGTATTGCAGCCAGCGGGAATAAAATGCTTCAATCCCTGCCTGGAAAATACCTCAATGCACTCGGGCAGAAAACAGTCACAAACCTCAATACACCCGGGTATACCCGAATTCGTGGGACTAGCCGAGCTCGAATAAAGTGTGTCGCCAGTGTAGGTCGGTTTGCTAAGGAAAACCTCAAATCTGCCCAAGAACGTCAAGAGAGGCAGTACAACCAAAATGCTCGCTTGAGGGTCTTCCAACCTGGGGACCAAGTGATGCTACTACTACCGACATCAGAGAGTAAACTCCTTGCGAAGTGGCAGGGTCCTTTCCAAGTTCTCCGCCGCACCGGGGAGGTGAACTATGAGATCTCTCAACCAGGGTCCAGGAAGGGTAAACAAATCTACCACATGAACCTCCTGAAACCCTGGAAAACGATGAGATCGCTGTTCATCCACCCTCGGGAAGGAGAGACGGATTTGGGTCCGCAGCTTCCAAAGGGTAGTACGTACAATGACCATCAGGTTCCCATGGGAGGGCAGTTAACAACGGAACAAAGGTCAGAACTACTAGAATTATGTGACCAGTTCCCAGATGTTTTTTCGGAGCTGCCAGGGCAGACTAATTTAGTGTCCCATAGGATTGAGACAGAACCTGGCGTAAAAGTACGGCCCCGTCCCTATAGATTGCCAGAGGGCCGAAAAGACCTGGTAGAGAGGGAGATAATAGACATGGTGGAATTGGGCGTGATCGAGGAGTCCCACAGCGAATGGTGTAGCCCTATCATGTTGGTCCCTGAACCAGATGGGAAGGTGAGGTTTTGCGTTGATCTGCGAAAGGTAAATGCTGTATCCAGATTTGATGCATATCCAATGCCTAGGGTGGATGAATTGCTTGACTCGCTTGGGAAAGCAGAGTATATCTCTACCCTAGATCTCATGAAAGGATATTGGCAGATACCTCTAGCGGAAGAATCCAAATGCAAAACTGAATACCAACAAGACCTACTCCATGGAAGTGGATGCTTTAATAAGTCCTGAGTTCTGAGAGCACCCAAGATCCTCCATCATACTGGGGACCAACGCAGATGTGGTGCGGGCTCTAATCCGAGCTGATCTGCAAGAGGTGGGTGAACTACCCCTATTTCCCTACGGATCCACGCAGTCTTCAAAGAGGATTGCTACAGGATCTCTGCCCAAGACGGATTCGGACAATTCTTCAATCTAGAGAAGGGGTTCACCGAAATGCTACCAGGGGGAGTGAAGCGCATGGCTGTGGTGCCCAGATACCTGGCACGCGACAACGCAGACTGGTATTTCTTCCTAGAGACTATACCTGAAGAGGACGCCAAAAGAGGAATCTGAGTGGTACCAGAACTGAAGGAGTGAAAGACTGCCCTTCCAATAGCTTCAAAGTGGCAATACAGAACGTTTCGCCTCACCCCATACGGTTTGATGCCGGTCAAGCACTGGGTCGGATGTACCCACTTACACCCATGGAATCCCTGGCCCATGTGAGCGCCACTACCATGCAAGAAGTGCCGGCCGGACTACAGTTCGACTTCATGGGAATCGACCCTGCCCGTGGATTGGAAGAAGCGGTTATGTGCCAAATTGGAGGAGCGCCGGGAAGCATTCTCCATCAGTGAGATGGATGAGGGTTGCAGCAAGAATGCCGAGCACACGATCCAGCTGAATGATGCCACACCATTCTGAGAGCGTTCCAGACGCATCGCTCCCAGAGATTTAGAGGATGTGAGGGACGTCTTAAAAGAGATGGAGACAGCAGACATCGTAACGGAGTCCCGTAGCCCCTATGCCTCCCCGATCGTGGTAGTATGTAAGTGTGAGGAATCAGGGAACACGTCCCTTGCAGCGTGTTCCCTCCTCTCTTACCCAGAGAGCTGCAGCTGCCGCTACCTTTGCTCCCCATCATGCTGGTGCGCGCAACCCCACTCCCATTACAGAGCGCGCGCGCCCGCTCCTTTTAAAACTCTTCATGGAGCTTGGCTCTGCCCTCTCGGACGCGCTGCGCCTCCCCCGCACATGGCGCACTCACCTGATGTTGCACGGCGAACACCAGCTGCGCGTCAAGACCCAATAAGCCCCTTGTCCTCCTGCACCTATCCCGGCCTCCTCTGGGGCTGCACCTCCTCTACATTGGCTTCCTGGGGCTTAAATATCCTGCCAGTGCTCAGATGCATTGCTGAGCATAACTAAGTGTAGCTGTGTGCGGATCCTCTGTTGTGTCTAGCCTTGCCTTACCTTGTCCTAGTCTCTCCACAGTTTGAACCCTCGTGTACCGAACCCGGCTTGCCTCTACTACGTGCTTCTCTCCACTCCACGACCCCTACTACGCTGTATTCTCTACTCCAGACCTTTGGTTTATGGACTTTGTGACAGGGTGAAGTCAACCCCTATCAGTTATGCCTGGGAAACATATGTCTGAGTGCTTCATCCAGCACTCATAAGGGTTAACTCAGGTGGAAGCTAGCTAATCATGATGTAAGCTGACACCTGAGAGCCAGCAAGGTAGATAAGGATCTTGTTACCAGCAGTAGCTGCCTGTCCCAGATGAGAGCACATGGATAGATGTGCTGCTAGCCAGAAGAATACAGCACACTACTTACTGCAGCCAAAGTAAGATTTCTTTCATTTGTTTGCATGACTGCTTAAAAAGACTCTTACGGTTTGGGTATGGTTTAGCCAGCCAGCCTGCTAGCTAGGACTGCTGTGTTAGTCAGTTTTCTCCCAACGTGGAGCAGGATTTATTTGCTTAAAGGGACAGTGTACCCGCATGTTATGTTGCTGTGGAGAAATAAAGCCACTGAACGTTTTCATTTATCCTGAAACTACACGTGTGGACTGTTCCCTGACCTCGGCTACAGGCCATCCTGCCACAGATGGTGTCAGAAGTGGGATGTTGGACGGGCCCTGTATCTGAAGGGCCACACACACACACAGACGGGGGGAAAAAATGGAGACAATTTTTTCTCAGTTCCTTGAGCAACAGCTCCAGCTAGCAGAGAAACAAGCTGAGCAACAGGCCCAGCAAGATGAGTGACAGGCCCAGCAAGATGAGCGACAGGCCCGGCGAGAGGAAAAGCTACTTCAATTGCTGGCCGAAGGCCCAGCCCCAGGCAGACCAGGGATTCCAAATAACCCACCGGTGATGCTGCATAAAATGAAGCCAAACGAAGACCCAGAGGCATTTCTCCTCACTTTTGAAAGGGTAGCCACGGCCCACGGCTGGACAGTTGATCGCTGGGTAACGACTCTGGCTCCACTCCTCATAGGGGAAGCTCAGGCAGCCTACCAGGCTCTTCCAGCAGACGAGGCCATGGACTATCAGCAACTAAAGGCTGCTATTCTGGATCGCCTAGGCCTCACTCCAGAGACCTACCGACGGCGGTTCCGGACAGTCAAATATACAAACAGAGACAGACCCCGGGTCGTAGCCCACCGCTTAGTAGACTTATGTACCAGGTGGATACAACCGGAAAAACATGACAAGGCAGAGATCCTTGAACAGTTTGTGCTCGAGCAGTTCATACAGATACTGCCCCCCTCCTCCCGCTCCTGGGTAAAAAGACACGCTGCATTTTCCCTGGATTCAGCGGTCCGCTTGGTGGAAAACTTCCTGGGCGACGACACCCAACAGGATAGCTGGGAACGGCCGGTGCAAACACCAGTAGCTTCCAGTGATGCTAGAGGCAGGAGAGCAGACAATCGAGGGGTCTACAACCCGCCAGCTTGGGAGATCCAGTCAACCTGATCGGAAGACCATTTCCCATCTCGGAGGGTTCCTGGTACAAACTCCCGCAGAGATGCCCATCCTGGGTCCAAGGCCACTGGATCACTCAAGGGAGGCCGCCACCCACAGTATTCCCCAAGAACCTGGACTCCTGTCACCCACCCGGTGGAGAGGATAACCCCACCAACCAGAAGGGAGGACCCCATCCAACAGCGGAGAGGTCTAAACACCGAGCCCCGTCTAGAGCTTCCGCTGACGACCGAGGTTGCGGATTCAGGAGATGATGAGATGGACTGTTCATATGGCAGAACCACTGCCACAGCTTGTCTCCGAGGGGACCACAATCCGTGGTTAGTCCCAGCATCTCTGGAGGGGACAAAAGTAAACGCCATGCTGGACTCGGGCTCTGGAAAACCCTAATCCTAGAGGGCCTAATTCCAAGCAATAGACTATCTTATGACTCTCCTTGGAATATCGAGTGTATCCATGGGGATACAAAGAGATACCCGACGGCGAACGTTCTACTGCATATCCAGGATCAAGAGGCTAGCCTACTAGTGGGAGTTGCTCCCTGGCTACCTGCTCCTGTTCTACTTGGCCGAGACTGGCCCTACCTCGAAACATTATTGGCCCCTACTCCTACGGAGCCTACGTCTCTGGTACCGGAGAAGCCCGGAGACTTGTTCCCTTTTTCCCCAGAGATTTTTCCCCATAGACACCATGTCCCAAAGACACGTAAACAGAGACGTGTGGAAAAAGAGGACTGGTTAAGAAAGGCTGGGACTCTTGGTAACATTAATCAGCCCAAAGGACTGCAGGTCATGGCCAAGGATGACCAGGGTGGGGAACAGATAGATACGGGAATTTTGCCAGACCTGGATCTTCCTGACTTCCGTCAGAGGCAGAGGGAGGATCCAGCTCTGGCTAGACAATATGAGAAGGTGGTGCAGGTCAACAACAAGATAATGGATGAACAGGGTGTAAAAGTGTTTCCACATTTTGAACTGTTGAATGACATTCTATATCGTGTGAATAAGGTTACACAAACAGGGGAGGTCATTCGACAGATGCTAGTCCCTAAAGGGTTGATTAAAACGGTGTTCACGCTAGCCCATACTCTCCCATGGGGTGGTCATTTGGGCAGAGATAAAACCACGGACCGCATCTCGTCCCCGTTTTACTGGCCAGGCATACACGGTGACATCATGAAACTATGTGAGACATGTCCTGAATGCCAGTTAACTAGCCAAAAAGGACAGAAGCCGGCTCCCTTCGTTCCTCTGCCCCTGGTAGCCATCCCATTCGAGAGAATTGGGATAGATCTGGTCGGACCTTTAGAACCCTCTGCGAAGGGACATAAATTTATACTCGTTGTGGTAGATTATGCCACCAGATATCCTGAGGCCTTCCCTCTGAGATCAGCCACTGCTAAACAGGTTGCTCACAGGCTGTTAGAACTGTTCTCTAGGGTAGGACTTCCCCAAGTAATATTAACTGACCAGGAAAAAAATTTCATGGCAAAGTTAATGCAGGATGTCCTAAAGTTATTGGAGGTAAAATCCGTCCGGACCTCAGTCTACCATTCTCAGACTGATGGATTGGTAGAGAGGTTTAACCGTACTTTAAAAACCATGCTTAGGAAGTTTGTGGACACTGAAAAGCGAGCTTGGGATGAACTTCTCCCTTTCCTGTTGTTTGCGGTACGAGAAGTTCCCCAATCATCCACAGGCTTCTCCCCGTTTGAGCTCCTATATGGACGCCAACCTCGGAGTATTCTCGACCTACTGAAGGAATCCTGGGAGGAGGAGCCTTCCCCCTTCAAGAATACCCTTCAGTATGTCATAGACCTTAGAAACCGCCTAGACATGATACTGCACCGACACACTTTATTCGAGCAAATACCCAGTATGTACCTGGCAGATACCTGGAATGCGCCGCTCCTCACCTCTGACAAGCCCCGTTGCATTTGCCTTCCCAGCCTGGGTTCATGCCTGGCTGACGGGCGGCTGATCTGTTAAATGATAATGATTAGGATTTAATAGGCTGCAATGCTTCGCGTGTCTACCAGATGGCATAAATTCATGAATTGTAATGCAGTTTATATATATACTGTGCAGTATTGCAGCCAGCGGGAATAAAATGCTTCAATCCCTGCCTGGAAAATACCTCAATGCACTCGGGCAGAAAACAGTCACAAACCTCAATACACCCGGGTATACCCGAATTCGTGGGACTAGCCGAGCTCGAATAAAGTGTGTCGCCAGTGTAGGTCGGTTTGCTAAGGAAAACCTCAAATCTGCCCAAGAACGTCAAGAGAGGCAGTACAACCAAAATGCTCGCTTGAGGGTCTTCCAACCTGGGGACCAAGTGATGCTACTACTACCGACATCAGAGAGTAAACTCCTTGCGAAGTGGCAGGGTCCTTTCCAAGTTCTCCGCCGCACCGGGGAGGTGAACTATGAGATCTCTCAACCAGGGTCCAGGAAGGGTAAACAAATCTACCACATGAACCTCCTGAAACCCTGGAAAACGATGAGATCGCTGTTCATCCACCCTCGGGAAGGAGAGACGGATTTGGGTCCGCAGCTTCCAAAGGGTAGTACGTACAATGACCATCAGGTTCCCATGGGAGGGCAGTTAACAAAGGAACAAAGGTCAGAACTACTAGAATTATGTGACCAGTTCCCAGATGTTTTTTCGGAGCTGCCAGGGCAGACTAATTTAGTGTCCCATAGGATTGAGACAGAACCTGGCGTAAAAGTACGGCCCCGTCCCTATAGATTGCCAGAGGGCCGAAAAGACCTGGTAGAGAGGGAGATAATAGACATGTTGGAATTGGGCGTGATCGAGGAGTCCCACAGCGAATGGTGTAGCCCTATCGTGTTGGTCCCTAAACCAGATGGGAAGGTGAGGTTTTGCGTTGATCTGCGAAAGGTAAATGCTGTATCCAGATTTGATGCATATCCAATGCCTAGGGTGGATGAATTGCTTGACTCGCTTGGGAAAGCAGAGTATATCTCTACCCTAGATCTCATGAAAGGATATTGGCAGATACCTCTAGCGGAAGAATCCAAATGCAAAACTGCCTTCGCCACCCCTCTCGGGTTATACCAATTCGTCACTATGCCATTTGGGTTACATGGGGCTCCAGCCACATTCCAAAGGTTAATGGACAAGGTACTACGACCCCATGGGGCATATGCCGCGGCCTACTTGGATGACATTGTCATCTATAGCAGACACTGGCAGTCTCATATAAAAAGGTTAAGGGCAGTCCTAACATTCTTAAGAGAAGCAGGGCTCACTGCAAATCCCAAAAAATGTGCCCTGGGTAAATCCACTTCAAAGTACTTGGGCTATGCCGTTGGGGGAGGGATAGTAAGGCCACTAGCTAGCAAGGTGGCCGCCATAAAGGAAGTCCCCACCCCACAGACAAAGACACAGGTCTGCTCCCTTTTGGGGTTAGCAGGGTATTACCGGCGGTTTATCCCCAATTTTTCAGAAATATCTGCACCCCTAACAGATCTGACAAAAAAGAGTGCCCCGACCCAAGTTAATTGGTCTTGGGAGTGCCAAGATGCCTTTGACATGCTAAAAAAGTGCCTGTCAGAGGGCCCCGCTCTTTGGAGCCCAGATTTTAAAGAGCCCTTCATCATCCAGACGGATGCCTCAGAGGTAGGACTGGGAGCAGTGCTATCTCAGCAATTTGATGGTGTTAAACACCCCATACTGTTCATCAGCCGGAAGCTGTTCCCAAGGGAAGTGAGGTATTCCGTTATTGAGAAGGAGTGCAGTAGGTGGGGAAAAGGGGGGGAGGATGGGGGAAGGGAAGAGAAAATCCTGCTCAGCTCAAAACAATATTACTTACTAGAGAGGTGCTATCAGGGTTAAACATATGCGTAAGGGGGGAAAGGGACAAGAACCCTATGTGATGCACTCAACCCTACTGAATGAAAATAATAAACTTTTATTAATATAATGGAATAATGCAAACATAAAAAATATATTTAAAACCTAAGTAGTGTACTGAAAAAATCCTGATGTGGAATCACTCTAGATGACCAGATGGCATTGTAATATATTTTAATAATTGTTGGGGTGATTCACGTTAGAATAGGTATACAATTGTATCTCACAGCACTTGGAACATAATAGCTCATTAGATAGACACTTAATACAATCCTGTAGGGTGTGAGTATGTGAAGTCGTTTATCCTAACAGGTGGTGAGATACATAGAAAGCTGGGAGCACTGGTTATGTGACACTGTGTTGCAATGCTTGTGTATTACACATGGCATTGCTGCCTGCACAGAAAACCTTAATGCAATCCCAGGCAGGAGGAGACCCCTATAGTTGTAGACAGGGGGAAAGCGTCACTGTAGAGCTAGTGGAGGTAAGTGAATCTATCCCAATGGGCAATCTGATAATTCAGCAGGGCATATACATACCTCAGTCCACTTACATACACATGCGGTATTGATATACCGGCAGACACTTCCTGTGAGGTGATCACAGCTCTGTATGCACTCGTGGTGGACCCTGGTCAGCGTGGGTAGAAAGACCTAGTAGTCCCTGTCACTTGCTAGTGGGATCCACATCTGTGGCCCGCTATGACGTCATCCCGATGTCCCATGTACTGTCAAACTCACAGGAGTTTGTCTCTGATCTCTAGAATAGGAACGTAACTTTTTCATTCAGTAGGGTTGAGTGTATCACATAGGGTTCTTGTCCCTTTCCCCCCTTACGCATTGAGAAGGAGTGCCTCGCTGTAAAATGGGCAATTGAGGCCTTGAGACATTATGTCGCCGGAGTACACTTCACCCTGGTCACTGACCATGCGCCCTTGAAGTGGTTAAACACCATGAAGGACACAAATCCAAGGTTGACCAGGTGGTATATGGCCCTCCAACCCTTCTCTTTTGATATTCAGCATAGACCTGGAAAAGACCATGGAAATGCTGATTTTTTGTCAGGAGAAGGAGTGGAGGGTCGGGCTTCAGCCATGTGGGACACTAGCCACACACAAACAGAGGAGATACAGTAGCGACATCTTTTATTCGAGTAAATGCCGGCGGCATGCCGGGATCTACCCCAGCTGCCGCCAGTCAGAAACGCGCGCCGCCGCGTTTCCCCCACGCACCCCCCCTCCACATCGCGCGCAATTACCCCCCCAAAGACACCCCGAACCCGGCTTCTACTCTGCCCCTCTGCTTCCCCGCACCCCCGCTTACCTAGATTTGAACTCCAGGGGTGTCGGGGAAGCCTGGGGAAGCCGGGGAAGACGGGGAAGCCGGGCGCGCTTGTGACCGTGACGTCACAGTGCGCCGCCACGCGCCGCGGCTACCCGCTTCCCAGCCTCATTCAGCCAGCGGCATTTGCTCGAATAAGAGCTGCCGCTGCTGTATGTGACAGGGTGAAGTCAACCCCTATCAGTTATGCCTGGGAAACATATGTCTGAGTGCTTCATCCAGCACTCATAAGGGTTAACTCAGGTGGAAGCTAGCTAATCATGATGTAAGCTGACACCTGAGAGCCAGCAAGGTAGATAAGGATCTTGTTACCAGCAGTAGCTGCCTGTCCCAGATGAGAGCACATGGATAGATGTGCTGCTAGCCAGAAGGATACAGCACAAGATTTCTGTCATTTGTTTGCATGACTGCTTAAAAAGACTCTTACGGTTTGGGTATGGTTTAGCCAGCCAGCCTGCCAGCTAGGACTGCTGTGTTAGTCAGTTTTCTCCCAACGTGGAGCAGGATTTATTTGCTTAAAGGGACAGTGTATCCGCATGTTATGTTGCTGTGGAGAAATAAAGCCACTGAACGTTTTCATTTATCCTGAAACTACATGTGTGGACTGTTCCCTGACCTCGGCTACAGGCCGTCCTGCCACAGACTTCTACAAGTATATTGGATTAACCCTTTCTCTCCTGCCTAGACCCGGCTACGTGGACAATCCGCCTTCTAGGCACACCCCCGCTTCTGTGGGTGCGTGGCACTGTCCTTCCCACCTCAGAACCGGGGTCTGGTCTAGTTTGTGGGCTTGCATAAGCGTTACAGTAAGAAGAATGGGTCAGTCCGCTTGTGCATTTACGTTGGCAGGAGTATGATGTAAAAAGACATTAACTCAGGTTAGCGCTGGAGTATCCTCTTTCCACTATTCGTAAAACACATAGGGAGCTACAGTATTTACTTAAATTGCTTTATAGCATTCACACCTACATGGGACTCATGCTTTTTACTTAAATAGCCTGTGCGAATGTCCCTAATTTATCTTGCACAATGTAAATGCAATCTTACCTTTACTGTAATTGATTACAGGAATGTAGTGTGACCTCAAGCAATTGTTATTCTTACCCTGTGTAGTGAATCAGTTTAAATTAAACAGAAGAGACCTTCAAATCACTCACAGCCATTGTGAGTGGTTAATTAACTAAATAAACTAAATGAATGATAAATGTGTATACAGTCTCGATTATCCAACTTTCAGTTATCTGACATTCCGCTTTATGCCCCCCCCCCCCCAAACAAACATTGCCTCTCTCATCCCCTCCTTTTCTTCCTATTTCATCCTCCTCTTATTCTCAACCCCCTCCTCACCAGGCTTAGGTGGAGAAGGGCAGCAGAGGAGGAAGACGTTGGACAGTGGGGGCAGAAGAGGACTGAAGACATGGGAGCAGCGCAGCACAGGAGGAAGACAGCTGGTGGCGGGAGAAGAGGACCAGAAGAGTTAGGGGGTGGCAGCAGCAGGAGAAAACCGTGAGATCATGTGAGTGGAGCAGGAGCAGAGCGACCCAGGAGAACGGTCATTGAGGAGCACCAGTGTTTGCCGATTTTACAGTGAAGCTTCATCCTGGCCGTTGTCCTGGGCCGCTCTGCTCCTGCTCCGCTCACATAGTCTCACGTCTTCTCCTGCCGCTGCCCGCTGTCTAGATCCTCTGCTTCTCTGACATGGTTCTCTTCTCCCGCCGCCAGCTGTCTAACTCCTGTGCCGCTCCGCTCCCATGGTCTTCAGTCCTCACTCTTAAACCGCCGCCTTGCCAGCTGGTAAAATAAACTCCAGTATATTACATATGTAGTCTCCTTTCCCTATGACTATGGGAACTGCGCATGCTGACTTTACCTGTGGCTCGCAGAAGGCCTAAGCCTCCACCGCTGGGATCCTAGGGTGAGCTCTCGTCCTCCTCGGTATGGCGC